>NC_140178.1:26570760-26630760 GCF_963971535.1 Notolepis coatsorum
TTCAAAAAGTGACCTCTTACCAAAGTCAATCCGTTTGCTTTTTTTTTTTTTTGTATCCATTTCTTTTCTCTTCTTTTTTTTTATCTGTTTGCTTCTCCCCCGCTCAATCTCCCCATCTCGAGCTGGCTTGGCACGGCAGCTCTGGCCTTGTGCTCTGTGGCCAGACATGTCAGAGGATGAAGGCAGAGAGGCTGTTCCTACCTCTTCCTGGATGCAATTACAGATTAGGAGCCAGAACACGGGTTCACGGTCTTCCTACCACCACATCTCCTATAGCCTCAGCCTCCTGCAACTACAGAGACAAGACGATACCTTCCTGCTTATACACTAGAGTCATAAGAAGAGGATGGGTCACAGTACTTCCTGGTTATACACTAGAGTCATAAGAAGAGGATGGGTCACAGTACTTCCTGGTTATACACTAGAGTCATAAGAAGAGGATGGGTCACAGTACTTCCTGGTTATACACTAGAGTCATAAGAAGAGGATGGGTCACAGTACTTCCTGGTTAGAGTTATAAGAAGAGGATTGCCACAGTACTTCCTGGTTATACACTAGAGTTATAAGAAGAGGATGGGTCACAGTACTTCCTGGTTAGAGTTAAAAGAAGAGGATGGGTCACAATACTTCCTGCTTATACACTAACTTCCTGATTAGAGTTAAAAGAAGAGGATGGGTCACAGTACTTCTGGTTAGAGTTAAAGGAAGAGGATGGGTCACAGTACTTCCTGGTTAGAGTTAAAGCAGTGATTACAACTGTTATTCAGCACTGGGAGACAACACTACTTACAATGCAATTTGCCTCCCAGGGTGACGAGGAAAGACATTTTGGAACATCTCTAAGTATGATGACACTGACCCACGACTATTCCATTAACTCTAACCAGGAAGTACTGTGAACCATCCTCTTCCTTTAACTCTAAGCAATTCTTCCTTTCTAGGTAGATTCTAGTTATATACTGCTGTGCATATCGCTGAAATATGTAACGCCATGTTACACTATAGCTACATAATCACAGGATGACGTTGACAGAGATTAATTTAAGATCCTTCGGGCAACAGTATATCATTGAATTTTGAGATGTAGGTAATAGTAGGCATTGTTTATGATTACAGCATATGGTAACAGATTAGACAAAAGAGGTATTACCTGTTCCATGTTCACCACAGCTCAGAGTATTGATGTGTATGTCTGAGAAGGTCTATTTCTATGCTTAAAATTTACCACTCGGGCAGAAGTAAAGGTACAAGCTTTTAAAAATACTGCAAAAAGTAGCTTCACCTAAAACAAATAAAGCTGCTATGTGTAGGATTGTTGATCATTTGGAATGAGGACTACTGGTATGTAGACTCGACCACATACAAATTAGGTTCAATACGAACGTAATTTAATTTAGCCGGCCAGACGAAGTCAGGACCATTTAGACTCAACCATTAAATTACGTTCTTATTGAACGTAATCCCCTTGAGCCTCTCTGATTGGCTAGAAGGGCGAGCCTCTCAGTGAAACTGCACTCCTGCTACATGGGTCAATGATTGGACTGTGAGTGTGACCATATTAAAGATCCCCTCCACACGTGTTTTTAACACTTTAAAAATGTTGCATATTTGTTTGGTTGAACAATTTGTTTTGTATGGTCTAAACTACCGAAAGTGGCTTAGCAGCACAAGATAAGATAAGGTATTCCTTTATTGATCCCCTTGGGGAAATTCGGGCGTCATAGCAGCACATGGGGTACAGGTATGTGCAGGGTAAATAGTAGAAAGACATAAATATAGGCAATAAAATGTTATCTGAATATAAAGAAATATGAGAAAATAGATAAATAAACAGTGTAAACAATATAATTAACTGTGAATATAAGAATAATATAAAGTAAACATTGTAATCAAAGGTGCAGATGAGGGTCTGTATGCCCTATCAGTTATATTATATGTTACAATAAATATCGGCAATAAAGAATTAGAATCTGAATACTATGAGTAAAGTAAACAGTATATACACAAGGTGCAGTATACACAAGGTGCCCTAACTGGCATGATATACGTCAGGCAGGTTTGGTGGTAAGAGTCAGACACATTCCTAGTAGTTCTCGAGTTCATCCCTACACCGTTGCCCTCATTGAGGATGCAAGGATCACCCCCCCCCCCCCCCCCCCCCCCCCCCCCACGTCTTCCCCCAAGCCGGTTAAATGTCTCCTTTTCCACCTAAACAGTTCACCAAAACTGTGTTTCACTCAAACACAACACTTCTTAGCTACACAGTCTTGTTATAACTAAAGCAAACCTCATACTCGAACGTCAAAGTGGCGCCGATGCTTTTTACGGCGTAAGGCACGGCGAGAGCCACGCACAGCTGGCCAGAGACGTAACATGACAATAGGTTTGATGGTTGGAGAAAAGAGCTGTGACAGTATATCTCGGCCTTAAGAGATTTGCTGAAAAAAATTCATAGCTCACTAAATGTATCAACTTATAATACAGTTTCACATTAGCATCTCCTGGATGACAGTGTGGCCAGCTGGGCAATGGCGACCATGCATAGGTTCACAGGATTAGCTGCGTCACACAGGAGGCTCAGAGTTTGAGGAAGAACAGAGAAGCTCCCCCCTCCAGTGGAATAATGTGAAAAGGGCGCTCTGGTGACAAGTTCTGCACAAATTGCAATCTGTGTAGTCAAAGCCATGCCTCCAAGAGGAGTTAGCTGTGGAAAAAACATGTTTCTGAGTGGAGGGGGTTAAAGATAATGTTTTGGAGCTAAATTCTAACAAAGAAATCCTATACATTGTAGCTTTAATTTTGTAGTTTCCACCTCTGGTCACATGAATGCTTTGATAATGGATTTGATGGCCCCTGGCATGAGCAGAGGTGAAGGAATACGGCCCCTTTGCCACAGTGAGGGCAGACATAACTCTGATGTGAGGCCACAGAGGGCTTCATGGGGGAAAGACCCTGTAGGAAGCTTGATTATGATGATTGGCACCTTTGAAAGAGGGCTTGGGCAAGGACCATATCAAAGAGGATCAGCCGGGGCCCGGTGTGACCTGACTGTTATTAGGTGCCAAGATGAAATGACCGGTACGGCCCTTTCAAGAAATCATTTAACCAGTCCCAGCTGAGAGAAATACACATGCACGTGCACGAACGGCTCGCACAGAGTCACACACACATTTAGAATCTTTATTTATGTCCACATAAAGACAATGTTTAAAGGACACAAATATTATCAGTGCACTTGTACATTGTGGGTTATTCTGATACAATCGTGCCCAAATTGACAATGGCAACCAAAGTTACACACACACATGGATGATGAACCTAACAATCAGCACACAGCTCATGGATACACACACACACACACACACATACACACACACATACACATACACACACACACACACGCACACGCACACACACACACACACACACACACACACACACACACACACACACACACACACACACATACACACACACACACACACACGCACACGCACACGCACGCATGCACGCACGCACACACACAGTCTAACTATGCAGAAGGCAGCAGATCGAAGTTGATTTCCATTCTCTTGTACTGTTGAAATTTGTAGCAGCGAGGATCATTGCAGGAGAGGTAGAGAGTTAAACAAAGACTCCCCAGAAATAACAGTAGAGAGAGAGAGTATGAGTACAAGTACAAGTAAGGCTTGCAATGGTCTGTGCTTCCGAATTCCTTGTATGAGTACACCATAATCAGTGTCAGGGACTAGTGAACTACATGTAGTTTGACTACTAGTTTAAAACTACATTTAGCAGTATTTGGGCGATAGCTTAACTACATTTAACCCTTTTGCTACCGCACTACATTTTTTTTAATGCTTTCACTACCACACTACAGAAGGTGAACCCTTTCACTACCACACTACAAAGGGTTAACCCTTTCACTACCACACTACAGAAGGTGAACCCTTTCACTACCACACTACAAAGGGTTAACCCTTTCACTACACTACAAAGGGTTAACCCTTTCACTACCACACTACAGAAGGTTCTATTTCATACTGGCTTCTGCTCAGCGTCATTCTGCACTAACACAGCACAGCACTGAATAAAAAATCCACAATGTACCTTTACATACCGACATCCGTCTGGCCACACACCTATCCGCTTACCTTCATAAGCAGGTGTGTGGTCACCTACTCGCCTCCTTCTTCACTTTCACCACAAGGAAGTGCCTTGGTATATACCCCACTTGACGAGGTTGTTAGTTGAAGAAGGTTGAGTTACGTGTTTACATTTTTTCTTGCTTTTTTCTTTCTCTCATAAATTTTAAAAGAAAAAGCTAAGTCATAATGTTTACCTCGGAGGGTCGCGCTAGCAACGTCAACCTTCACCAGCGGTTCTCCATTGCCTCCTCTGTCGTGCGTCTTGGAGCGGGGTTGAGGCCTCTTTCGTGGTCGGCAGCCGCGCCCGGTAGGCGTCCGATAGATAGTTTGCCTCTCCAAGGAGCTGGTGCACCAGCGCCGTCTCCTGTGCGATGGCCTGGTTCCGGCTCTGGTTCCTTTGCCTCCGGGGAGTCGTCTGCTGTTGGGCGGCCGGCTCCTCTGGTTGCAGGGGATTTGAAACGCAAACTTTTTGCGTCGGCTCGCTCCCGTCGCAAGATGGTGGCTTGTAGACGCGAACGGCCTGGTTTTGGTGAGTTGCTGGAGCCGGATGAGGATGCGTCTGATTCTCCATGGCCGATGGAAACAGAGGACTACATGGTAGAAGCGGACGGGTTCTTGTTCGACGCCCCGGTGGAGACATGTCCGCCGCCCGTCCAGGTAACACTGGAGGGGGCTGAGATGTCTCCTTGGGATTCCTCGTACGCAGATGTTGGGTTAGAACCTCCGACTCGGCGGCGGGATGCCCTGCTATCAGCCACATCAGAATGTGGCTCTGTAACCAGTAGTCTGCTGGATGTGAGGGACGTGAGCTCGGTGGGGGAAAGTATGCAGGGGGAACTGCGTGCTTTGTTCCCCGAGCTCATGGCCGCAGCCACTGCCTGTTCCTATTCCTGATCTCATAGGTCATCTATGGCAACGCCGTCCTGTGAGAGGGGTGGACGTTGTCTGTCCATTTTTCCCCTCAATGGAGGCCTACGTCCGTCAGGGACAGGTGGTCTCCCACATCATGGGCCTCACCCCCGCCTACGTGCAAGTCACGAGGGTGGTGGGTTTGGTAGAAGGCATGAAGGAGGGCGTGCCTCGGCTTGACAAACTGTGTGTTTATTCACCAAACATATGATGGGGATACGACGTGTGAATATTTCGCTAGTATGGGTTTGATAGGAGGGCTAGACTTTAAGTCTTGTTGGTCGCTACATTCATGTTAGAGCTTAAGCAAGGCCTGCAGCTTACACTCGGTTGAAAAAGTTTTTTTAGAGGTTAGTTGTGTGCTCTGTTGCTTAAACAGTGATATTGAGCCGCAACACTATTGTGTTGGTCTGCAGTAATGCTTGTGTATGAAAAAGTACCGCGGCTCAGGCCGCTCTCTCTCTATCAGATTTTCTGTGTCTTGCAACATAGACACGGGTGTCAGGTTCACACATACATAACTTGGCCTTGTTATAAACCCTGTTCACAGACGTGTCTGTGGCTAGCGTGCATTGAATTAGCTTTGCGCTGTTCATTAGCATACTGGCTACTTAAGGTATCATATGGCTGTTTGTTGTTGTCATATGTAAGGGTTGGGCTTGCGAGAGGGTACCGGATAAACCCCTCCTTCCCTCTTCTGATTGGTCAGGGGGTTTCTTGGACTCTCTTTTCATTCGGTCTGGGCCAAGCTGTTAGGCAGCTTGGCACGGGGGGGGGGGGTTCCCTGACTCCGCACCTATCACAGGCGGTTGAGTCATGGGTTTCCCCCCGTCATAGAAAACGTCACTAGGCACGTTTCTATTGGACGACGGCTTCCGTGATTTTTTTTTTTTTTTTTTTTTTCAGACACGTATGTAGGGTCTGTTATTGTCAAGTTGTCGGGGCAGAGCGTAGGAACTTGAGTCTGTTGGTCACATGACTCAATGTTACCGTGACTTTTCAATCTATGGCTCACGTGGGAAGTCTCTCTGAGGATTCCCGTCTCCTCTCTGTGGTGAGGGTGGCGGGATGTAAGAATGTAAAAAAAATGTACCCTCGGCCGCGTCACGTGGGTCAGTCTGTGTTTCTTTCTTTTTAATAATAAAAAGAATGAAGAATATGAAGCACGACAACTCCTTGTCGTTCTCCCAGGCGACTTGAAGGACCAATGTCTGGTGTCTGGTTAGACTATCCATTGATGTGTTTGGGTCTCGACGCGTACATAGTGCTGGCTCGGGGTGTTTTCTGATAAGAATCACGCAGGACGCTAGTACGCCATGGTTGCTCGTTATTAAAACAGCGTTTTTATAGGGCAACTGGGATGTGGGATTTTTTCCTCTTCCGAGCGCCTGTTACTGGGTCTCGACGGATTCTCGTTCATATCTGGGGGATGTTAACAGAATAGATCAGAACATAGGTAGAGGGGTCTCACGCCCTTGGGGTGGGCCACTAAGCGCGGTACAAATGGGACCGTCTGGGTGGCGCCCTCTTTTCATGTTTTAGATCGACACGCATGCCTACCCCCTCTCCTGGAGTGGGGATGTCGGCGTGGTTAGGGCACGGGACTGGTTCTGGTCGCGCTGGTCCAGGTCAGTTAACCTGTTGTCCGCCGGGGACGCAGATCTGCTGTTCTGGTACCCTGAGGGACTTGTGCTTTTTTCGGGGGGAAAAATGCCGGGTCGGCCCGGGTGTCACAGGGTTGGGCGTTATGGAGACCCTTTGTTGGGTACATGTTGTACCCTGCGCTATCATAAAGGGGCTGGTTCTCCATTCTTTTCGCTCCTCTCTCACGCATGGCGAAGAGGGGGCTGTTGGGGTGGTCTTCTGGACCTCCTCTGGTAGCCCTGTGTGCTTCCCGAGCCGCCGGGCCCGGTCCGAAGTTGTGTTTCGTCGACCCGTAGGCCTCGAATAACCCTTTTTTGGAAACTGAAACACTTGTACTGCGGTGTAGCCGGTGTATACCCGCAGGTGTGTTTTAGAGTTTTTTCTTTTCTTGAGGGGTTATAGGAACAACCACCGCCTGTGGTACCAAGAGGGTGGTTGATTCCCTGGTGTGTTGGAGCAGAGTCAACTCCCGGGTTGCACGTTCATGACGTCTGCCAATCGTGTCAGCCTTCTCTGCCTCGACCCCTCTGGGTAGGGGTTTTTGGTGGAGGCTTTGTCATGGTGCGCAACAATGCCAGCATACGCCCCTTCCGCCGGGGTGCTGTTTTCAGTTGACCCCTTTGGCGCCTGTCTCGTCCGCAGTGCTCCAGGCTCGGGTCTAAAGCCTGCTGCCTGGTTTAAGGGATCGACCCCTCTGGGGTCGTCTCCCCGCCGGTGCGCTGCCTGCTTCCGTTATGGTTAGCCTTTTGAGTGCTTCAAGTTACGGCCATGCTGACTGCCTGTGTTGCAGGGTCAGTGTGCCAGGCGGCGTACTAGTGGGGGGAAGGGCCCGCTCTTGGAGGGGCCCTGCCCGAATACGCTGGCGATGTGGGGGGCGGTGTCACTAAGTGATCGCCTGGTGAGGTCTTGATGCTTGGCGTCATTGACCTCTCCGGGCCCCCTTTTTCCAGGGGATCCCTTCAGTGAGTCTGGGTCTTCCTTCGCGCTCCGCTGCTACAGCCTTGCCACAGGGTTCAGTTTGCTCTTGCTCCCGTGATTTTGGGGGCAGTAACAAGGGTTGTTCCTTCCGTTCGTTCCCTGGTGGCATGCGGGTTGTGCGTGTGCGTAGTCGTGGGGTCAAGCCACGGTTTGCTCACCCTGTGCGTTGAGTTGCTCGAGTTTCTCTTTGCACGGTCGGATCCGTCTCTCTCCCGTCCTCCAATAGGGAGGGTATCCTCCATTAGGGAGGGTTGGAGGGCTCGGTCCTCTCCGGTCTGATGGTTGTGGGGGGCCTCAGCAGAGTACATTTGTCGAGCTTCTGGCTCCCGCTCAGCTCCTGTTGTGCAGAATGACGCTGAGCGGAAGCCAGTATGAAATAGAGCGTAAGGTTATGTATATAACCAAGTTCTATGAATACTGGTGACGCTCAGCGTCAGGACGCCTCTGCGGCCCTTGACCTCGCCTTGTGGTGAAAGTTTGGGAAGGAGGCGAGTAGGTGACCACACACCTGCTTATGAAGGTAAGCGGATAGGGGTGTGGCCAGACGGATGTCGGTATGTAAAGGTACATTGTGGATTTTTTATTCAGTGCAGTGCACGAAGTGAGGTTAGTGCAGAATGACGCTGAGCGTCACCAGTATTCATAGAACTTGGTTATATACATAACTGTTGTGAAGGATCAGATTAAACCGAATATATATATTTATTTATGGATATATATTTAATAGTATTTGTATATCGTTTGATATCCCTTGTATATTCCTTGTACATATACACTGAATATCCCTTTAGTCTACTAACAGCCCATAATAGTTTCATTCTCTCATTGGACAAGAACTTGGCGCCAGCAGCCAAGCCCCTTGGTTCAAGTTCAATCGTGCCGACGAACATGTCGTTACTAGCCCCGGTTCCGCGTAGGAATACGTCTGCCGAAATACGAATGGTACTATTTGTTCACAGCGCATATATATATGGCGCAAGTAAAGTAGAACTTTCCTTTTAGTCCCTTAGCCCTTAGTTCTTTACCCTCCAACCTAGTGGCAAGACGTTAAGCCTCACCCACGATACACGTGTGGTGCAGTATGGTCAACTTGGCCTCAGAATGGCATTGAGACATCGTGTGGATTAATAGTTGAATTGTCATAGTTTGGCACTATACCGTAGAGTGGGACGTATTTCTATTAAGTTAATAATAGTCTATTATGTATGGTGCATCGTTCGGTTAGAGTTATACAGTGAGTAGTACCCCCATCGTTTCCTCGCGTTATCTAGAGTCTTAACCAGGCTGGGCAGACCACGTGTGGTGCTTTCATCCGAGGAGTTCTGGGCTAGGACGAGTGGACCTGCACATTGGATTACCTTACCCGGACGACGGCGAGCCCTACACGGCTTGGATTATCTACTTGCTTTGGGTGCTTTGATTTATGCCATGGATAACAGCCAACACTGGTGAGTGTTGGAACTACCCCCCGAGAGGAGTCCAGGTGAGACGGCGCTCTACCCCGAGTGAGGTCGCCTCACGTCTCTTCGTTGTGGACCGGCAGCTACCGTCTACAAGAGGGCCCAAGCATATTCATCTGTGGACCAAGGTTCTGTGGGCACCGTGTTCAGATGGGATATCGCCGGCGGCTCTCCTAACCCCCCCCCCCTACTGACTTACAACCAGCAGGACCCCCCTTTAGTATATCCAGCTATAATCATTAAGTACCATCGCTATAGTTCCCTAAAGAACCAGGTTGTATACTTGCTTCCTGCGTAACCAGAGATTGGACATTCAATGTTGATTTGCCTACGAATACTCATTTGCCTTACAAGTGCATTCAAATCATAAATGTCATTAAGTGAACGTTGTATATACCCTTTGCTATATATTAAATATTCGACTTATACATTTGTGTGGACTTGGTTTCATGGTGGGAAAGTGTTCATCATATCTATATCATGTACTGTGTGGCCAGTAGTTAAAGTACATAAAGCGGTAGTGGTTTAATGATACCATACCATCAATACAGTCAGGGAATTGTACCCCTCAGTTACAATTGGTCCTTCGAGCCGGAGGGTAACTAGTGTAATATTAATATAGTGTTATTAATATTGAAATGGCCTATGATGAACACTCCACGAAACGGTCCTCCTAACGTAGAACGCCCGCGGCGCAGACGACAGCCACCTCCGTACTTAGAGGATTACGCTGTCAGTCAACTACCTAGCCTTCGACAAACGGTAAACGCGGTAAAAGTAGAAAGTAAAATTATGTCTGACCTTAACGACCAGGTTACCCCGACCACAGAGGCCCTAGTGGGTTCTAATGTAACTGACCAAGCTCACGGTGGGGACCAGGAGGGAGCTGACATGCCTTTACCCCCCGCCAATACCGAAGAAGTAGTCCCCGACCAGCCCCGGGAGGAAGACAACCCTACAGAGAGGGAACTCTGCACGGAAGAAGAGGAGGAGAGCGCAGAGGAAATAGAGCTCCAGGACTCCCCAACGAGTACCGCCAGGAGCGGCTCACCTCTACAACCGTCTTCCCCCAGCGAAGCGGAGAGGATGCTATCACAGGCGTTCCTCGTCAGCCTGACAGCCTCTACCGAACGCGATCGACTCCAGGGTGAACACGATCGACTTCAGGGTGAACGCGATCGACTCCAGACACAGCAACGGAGCGAAGAAGAGCACATACGCCTGGAGATGAGACGCCTTCAGACGGAAGAGAATATGGCAAGAGACCGAGCAGACACCCAGCGCGCCGCTGACGGTGCCCAAAGAGAGGCAGAGCGCGACCTCGCTCTCATCCAGCGCGAAACCGAGCGCGACAGACTACAGGGCGAGCGCGACAGACTACAAGCGCAGCTAATGGAGCAGCTGATCACCAAGGCAACACCCTCTCCCTCCGCCAGGGGTTCAAGGAACTCGTCGAGACAACAGTCAAGGGCAGCATCCCCTAACCGAGCAAGCGACCCTGAACTTGACCAACAGACCAAGCCTATACCCCCCGCAGACCCCCTTCCCCGACCGGTCCAAGCGAGACCCAGCTACAAGGAAGGAGCGGCATACACTGCGGAGAAGCTAAATAAACGACTACAGGATCTAGAGGACCTGATAGAAGAAGAAGAGGGAGAGGAGGAGAACCAAGCCCGACGACAGCACAGTACTCCACCGGACCAGGAGGTCCAGTACAGCCCAGGCTATACCCCCGCGGCGCTGCGCTACAGACCCCCGACTCTATTCACGGGTGAGCATGACGCACGACCAGCCCCGAGGAATAGCACCTGGACCAGCGGGCCATGGTACCCTGCCGGTACCAGCCCACAGAGAGGCGCAAGAGGAGACTCGCCTAGGAGGCCTCTCCCCCAACGCTCGCCGATGTATCAGCCATCCACGGCGTCATACATTGCCACACCGACCATCCCAGACTTCACCCATGAGAATCGGGCACAGTACACGGAGCTCCGAATGTGCTTAGAGACAATGATGGTGGATGTCGTTGATGAACGTCACAAGTATGCAATATTACTGAAGCACCTGAAAGTACCCCGAGCGCACAATATAGCGCTAGCCTATGCCACCTCTACGACCCCATACACCACGGCTCTAGCAGCGCTGGACCAGAGATATGGACGTATATGGGATTACGTAATCCAAGAGATAAGGCATATTGACCGCCTACCCCCAGCAACAGACAATCGCTCATTAGACGACCTGTCTATAAAAGTGCAGTCCCTGGTAGGGATGCTGGGAGCGCAACGAGAAAAGGGTATGCACGAGCTATACGCCAACTCTAACGTCGAGAGGATTTTAGAGAAGCTGCCACCCGCCAGACAAGAGCGTTTTAGGCGGCAGAGAGACCACCGTGATCCTAACGGTCCCGAACCATCCCTCCTCGATCTAGCCGACTTCCTGGCGAGAGAAGTCAGCAGCTTACGACTGGATACGTTCGTGCGGAGCACACCAAGCTCCAGAGAGGGACCCAGGAGAATAAACGATGGAAGAAGATCGGTGACTGTCATGCACCAATCAGAATCAGTACCGAGCAGTAAGAACCACAGTACCCCCTCGAGAAAAGAGAAGTGGAAGATGGTGTGCCCGTACTGCGAGAAGGAACACTGGCTGTCACAATGTGACCTGTTCACAAAGATGAATGCAGAAGAAGTGAGTCAATGGATAAAGTCCAACAGGCGCTGTTACCGATGTGCGCGCAGTCACATGGCAGCCGAGTGCCGCCTAAAGAAGAGGTGCAGTCGGTGTGACGGAGCCCACCTAGATGTCCTACACGACAGTAACAGAAGAAAGCCTGCACCTGCACCATCGAGCAGCACCAAGGCAAGTGTCATGTACATTGACCCCGCCAGCAGCAGCGGCGCCCAAGTGCTCTTAAAGGTAGTCCGTGTAACATTGAGCTACCAAGATAAAGTCATGGACACTTACGCCGTCCTTGATGACGGGTCAGAGAAGACCCTTCTGCTCGCGTCCGCTGCGGCCCAGCTGGGACTGCGGGGGAGCGAGAACCAAATGACGATTCGGACAATAAGAAGAGATTTAAAGACGATAAAAGGCGAGAATGTCTCCTTCACTATCGCAGCAAGCGGGCAGCCAGAGAGACGGTATAGGATTACAAATGCTTTCACCAGCCAAGAAATAGGACTATCACAGTACACCTACCCCATCGCCAAGCTGATGGATAAATATGTGCACCTGCGTCAACTACCTATCCCGCTCATAGACGGCGCCACCCCGACCCTGCTGATAGGCTCCGACCATGCAGACCTCATAGTCCCGATAGACCGGGTCCATACAGGACCCAGAGGCTGTCCTGCAGCAGTCGAGACCCGCCTAGGATGGACACTACAAGGCCCCCTCGCTAAATCTCTCAACCGAACAGCAGCCACTAGCTGCCTCCACTCCAGAGTGACAGAAGAAGACACCACTCTCCTGCAGCATGTCGAGAGGCTATGGACACTAGAGACAATGCCCTTTAAGAACGAAAAGAAAGACATTCGTTCTAAAGAAGACATTTACGCCATAAACCTCCTCGAGCAAGGGACAAAGAGAGTCACAGTCGGCGGAGTGATGAGATACGCAACTCCACTCTTGAGGCGAGAGGGAATGCCCACCTTTCACGCCACGAAAGAAGCTACGGAGCGGTATCTATTGAACACAGAGCGGCGCCTAGCCAAAGACCCCGCTCAAGAGAGTGTGTACCGCGCTGAGATTGAGAAGCTAATCACAGCGAGACACGTAATGAAGATTGACATTAAAGAGGCCGATCAGACGACCGAATCATGGTACGTGCCGCACCACAAGGTCCACCACAACGGCAAGGATCGCATTGTGTTTAACTGCAGCTACCAGATCGGATCCCAGAATCTGAATAAAGAGCTCTTGCCTGGCCCCACACTCGGCCCCTCTCTACTAGGCGTGCTACTACGCTTCCGCCAGGACAAGGTGGCTATCAGCGGGGATATCAAAGGGATGTTCCTGCAGGTGAGACTAGTGGAGGAGGATAAGCCCCTGCTGCGGTTCCTATGGAGAGAGAGGACCGGAGATGAGCACCCAGCCATCTACCAGTGGGAAGTCCTCCCCTTCGGAACCACATGCAGCCCGTGCTGTGCTACATTTGCACTACAGAAACACGTCGCAGAGGACCCAGCAGCAGATGAAGAGGTCCGACACAGTGTGAAGAACAGTTTCTACGTGGACAACTGTTTACAAAGCGTTTCGACTCAAGAAGAAGCCGAGGCTCTCCTACTCAAGCTACGCGCCTCCCTGATCAAAGGCGGCTTTGATCTCAGGCAGTGGGCCAGCAGCGACCCGCACGTATTGCGCAGCCTCTCCCCCGCGGACAAGGCTGCCAGCAGCGAGACCTGGATGGCGACAATCCCAGGAGAAGCCCAAGAAATGACACTAGGACTAGTCTGGCGCTTCAAAACAGACTCGCTCCACTATAGACACAAACCCCTGACCACGGAGCAGGGAAGGTCGACGGCGATACCGACCACCAGACGGAGTGTGTACAGAACACTCGCCAGACAATATGACCCGTTGGGATGTATTCTACCTTACACCACCAGGGCAAAGATGATTGTACGAGCACTATGGGACAAGGACCAGGGCTGGGACGACCCAATACCCGCACCCCTTGCCTCCACATGGAGAGAGTGGGAGACGGAGCTCCGCTCACTCCCAGGCGTCAATATACGCCGCAGCTACTTCCCACCCACAGTGAGGCCAGAGACATGCAAGATGGATCTACACGTCTTCAGCGACGCCTCCGAAGTAGCCTATGGATCGGTGGCCTACTTGCGTGCCCAAGAGAAGGGAGGAGAGATACACACTGCTTTCATCCTGGCTCGCTCAAGAATAGCCCCACGAAAGCAACAATCTATCCCGCGTCTAGAGCTCTGCGCAGCCCTAGCAGGAGCGCATCTAGCCACGTTAATCCAACGTGAACTCACCATTCCGGTGCACAGAACAATCTTGTGGTCAGATTCCACGACAGTACTCACATGGATCAAGTCTGATTCATGCAGATACAAAGTCTTCGTGGGAGTCAGAGTCACCGAGATTCAAGAGTTAACAGAAGCAGCGAGCTGGCGGTATGTGGACACCAAACACAACCCAGCTGACGTCATCACCCGGGGAATGTCCCTAGATGACCTCACCCGTCACAACATCTACAGTGACGGACCAGAGTTCCTCAAGCTCCCGGAAGGAGAGTGGCCTACGCCCACCCCACGGGAGGCGAGTAAAGAGGAGGCTGAGAACAAGAAACCTATGTTCTGTGGACTGAGCACAGTCGCCTCCACAGACCCCAACATAGATGATTGCCTCACCCTACAGAGTGCGCAACTAAAGACATTTCTGTGGCACCACCCAGAGATTCAGCCCACCACTGACATTTCAGCAGCTGACTACGAAGAAGCAGAACTTCTTCTACTACAACGAGCCCAGAGAGACTCGTTCCCCGATAAGCTAGACTGTCTACAGGGAGGAAAGCCCGTCCCATCAGACAGCAGATTGCTCCACCTGGCACCCGAGAGCGACGCCCATAATCTCATCAGAGTGGGTGGTCGTCTGCGGAGAGCCTCCGACCTACCGGATGACGTTAAGTACCCGATAGTCTTGAACAGCCGACACAAGGTCACAGAGCTGATCATAAAGAAATACGACGAGGATGTGCACCACGCAGGAGCCGAGAGAGTCTTCGCGGAGATCAGACGTCGCTATTGGATACTTCAAGGGAGAGAAGCAGTGCGACGCTTCCAGCGAACCTGTCTAGACTGCCGAAAGTGGCGCGCGCAGCCCAGCATACCCCGGATGGCTGACCTACCTCCCTGTCGCCTCCGACTCGGTGACAAGCCATTCCACTTTTTGGCCCGTTGTATATAAAGAAAGGAAGAGGAACCGAGAAGCGGTGGGGTATTGTATTCAAATGCATGACCACTAGAGCGATACATATCGAACTCCTTCCAACCATGAGCACAGACTCATTCCTTATGGCCTTCCGAAGATTCACATCACGGAAAGGAAAACCGTCTACATTGTTGTCTGATCACGGGACAAACTTCAAAGGCGGAGAAAGAGAGCTGAGAGAGAGCTTCCAAGCTATGGGCCCAGAACTTAAGACCCACCTCGCTCCATCCCAGATTGACTTCCAGTTTAATCCCCCGAACGCACCCCACTTCGGTGGAACCTGGGAACGAGAAGTACGTTCTATAAAGACAGCCCTGTACGCCGTGCTTGGGGCCCAGACTGTAGCGGAAGAAGTCCTAATGACAGTCCTCACGGAGATCGAGGGAGTATTGAACTCCAAGCCCCTCGGCTACGTCTCCAGTGATATAGCAGATGTCGACCCAGTCACCCCCAACACACTCTTGATGGGGCGGCTGGACCCCGCGCTACCCCAGACCATGTACAGGCCTGAAGAAGCGAACGGCCGAAGAATGTGGAGGTACAGTCAAGTACTAGCTGACAAGAAGGTTAACCCTTTCACTACCATACTACAGAAGGTTGATCCTTTCACTACCACACTACAGAATGTTAATCCTTTCACTACCACTACAGAAGGTTAATCCTTTCACTACCACACTACAGGTTAATCCTTTCACTACCACTACAGAGGGTTAATCCTTTCACTACCACACTACAGAAGGTTAACCTTTCACTACCTGCACTAGATTTTCCTGACTCCATCTCAACAACTGCTCCCTGTCCTCTCTTTAAAACATACCATTGGATATGCCCACATGTGGTTTTACCTGCCCTAGTCACTAAATCAAACATACCCTTGGATATGCATAAGTGAGGTTGTCACTAATTAAATACACCCACACTTTACTCAGTGTCAGTTCAGTTGTTGCTCTGTGTAACTACATGAGATTCCAGACTCATATTGTGATAATTTCCGCCTTGTAGTTTGAATGTAGTATAACTACTTATTCGAAGTAGTTTTAGTTTGACAAAAACTAATTCTAGCTTGCTAAGATTTAGTTGAACTATTATTCATTGTGAAGTAGCTAGTAGTTTCGTAAACTACAGTTTTAGAGTAGTTTCCCCAACACTGAGCATAGTACATACTGTTCAGTACATCATACTGTTCTGTATATCATAGTACATACTGTTTAGTACATCATAGTACATACTGTTCAGTACATCATACTGTTCCGTATATCATAGTACATACTGTTTAGTACATCATAGTACATACTGTTCAGTACATCATACTGTTCCGTATATCATAGTACATACTGTTCAGTACATCATAGTACATACTGTTCAGTACATCATACTGTTCCGTATATCATAGTACATACTGTTCAGTACATCATACTACATAGTAGGAGCTTACTGTTCAATACATCATACTACATACTGTAGGAGCTTACTGTTCAGTACATGGAGTGCAGTATGAGCGTCATACTACATACAGTACAACATACCTGCCCACCCAGGTTGAAGAGGCTGTTTATAATACCAAGAAAACACTCACTCACAGCTGTTTCCACTTGCTAGCTGGGCAATCAGGAGGATATACTGTCAGCTTTGCCAAAATAAATCACAAATGACGCTTCAGTGGCCATGTATGTTTGTTTGGGAAATTTTCACTGATGGGAATAACATGCATGGTAAATGACTTGGCGCAAATAAATCATGTAGCAACCAGCCACTCCATACTTCAAATTCTGGTCCGAGTAGTATTCATACACATTTATTTAGCATACAGTATTTGCATACAAACGGATCACAAAATTGCACACAATATAGATGAGATTCCAATACCACTAATATATATACACACACACACACACACACACACACACACACACACACACACACACACACACACACACACACACACACACACACACACACACACACACACACACACACACACACACACACACACACACACACACACACACACACCCAATACAGCTAGGAAACTACATTACAGTACAGTAAAAAACACATTTTCTCTTTTCATGTTTATACTTACTATATTACTTATACATACTTATGAATGTAGAATATATATATATTTAACATGTTTAAAAAAAGTTATCAGCATGCTTGCTCCTAATTCTAGTTACAATATCCTAAATGTGTCTTCTGACTCTTTACCACTCTTGCAAGAAGAACACCAGGTCCTCTACTCGCTGCTTTCAATTGCAAATGCTGATCTTTCTGTGCTTTGGGAAGGTCACATTTATAGACTCCTCGTCCGTTCTCTTGCCTGTAGAAATCCCCGCTGGCCCTCCGCTTGTCTGAACAAAAGGGAAGGGACAGAGCAGGTTGTTCTTCCTGAGGAGACGCAGGTCTTTAAACGTGTGTAACAGGCTGCTGCAGTCGTCTGTGGCAGCCAGAGTCCTCTTATTCGCCGTGGTATTCTGGTGGGGGGGGGGGAACATCAACTCAAGAGACACGGTAACACTTTACAATACTTTCACAGTGTAATTACCCAGAACTCACGGTGGGGGCAGACACTGGCTCAGGAGGTAGAGCGGTCGTCAGGTAATCGGAAGGTTCCCGGTTTGATTCCCGCTCCTCCCGGGCAGCGTGTCGGAGTGTCCTTGAGCAAGACACTTAACCCCTAATTGCTCCCGATGAGGAGGTTGTGCACCTTGCATGGTTGCCTCTGCCGTCGGTGTGTGAATGTGGGAGTGAATGGTGAATGGGTGAATGATGATGTGAAATTGTAAAGCGCTTTCGACAAACCTTTGGATCAGCCACAGACGTATCCCCCCATGACACACCACAAACCGCCTCGGCCAGTCCTTCGTGCCAGTAGCCATCAGGCCACACAACCGTGGGCAGGGGCTGCTGCCAATTGCTGTAGAGCTAACGGCTGGAGAACTGTTAGGACTGTCTGACTCACCAAACACTGCACGGACTCTGGCCATTCCACTACTATTATCACTATTATAGCTATTACTATCACTATGTTCTCTGTCCATTACTGTTACTGTTGCTATGATTACCTCATCTGCCTGTACCCCCCCCCCCCCCCCCCCCAACCTCCTCCATGCGCCTGAATTCCCCCAAGGGGATTAATAAAGGAACACTTGAGTATCACTCCATACAATCCCCAAATTCTACACCGTGCGCACAATGCATCTGTTCTTGTTCTCGACTGTCCGTGGCTCCATCCCACTTATAGCAGCGAGTCCCTTTCAGAGGTGATATACACAAGAGAAAAATGGATGAGTTGAAATGCAACTTTTCAAAAGCCGAGATTCAAGGTTATACAGTGCCAATGTTATCACTGTGTTAGATGGATCTGAAGATGCCCACTGGGATGCGTCGTTGGAGCGGTTGTTGTTCTTTATTGTTCGCGGTCTATTCCGATGGGGGATGATCATGGAACATTTCAATGCCAAACAGCAGTTGAAGGGGTTTGAATAATGCTTTACTTGTGCAGCATGGTTTTCAGCTTCGGAGACTGGAAATGTTGGCTTTATATCAAAAAAGGTTAAAAGGACACGTTCAATTATCCTCGATAGTGTTTAGATAGTGTCGCCGTCTGGCCCTGAACTGCTCAATGAGAAACAGTGTGGAGGGGATGCATACCAAGCTGTTGTGGTTGAAGGTGGAAGACAGACTGGATTGCAGCCTGATCTTGTTCATGAGGAATATATATATCTCAAGAGAACCTATCTGTTTGTATTCACAGCTAACATGTACACATGATCGACATAAGTATAATACTAGGCATGCCTGTAGGGAAACGTTCACACTGCTACTACCAAAAACCAATGCAGCAAAGAAAACTGTGTTATATAGAGCCATGTCATATTGGAATAAACTGCCAGTACATCTTACTCAGATAACCAGTAAGATAAGTTTTAAAAATAATTTGAAAAGAGCATTGAGAGAAAAAGAAATTAGTTTACATTAAAGAAAAACACAGATACTGTAGTTTACACTGTAAAGATATGACTGTCTGAGAGTTTAATCCCTTTTATTGTATTTTCTGTGATCTGATACTCTGTTTGTGTACTGTAATGCTATTTGGAAATATTTTAATATTTTTATATGTAGGAATATTGTAATATATTTTTAAATGTATGCTACTATAATGTTATGTATGTATGTACTGTTTTTGTTGTGTGTGGACCCCAGGAAGACTAGTTGTTGCTGCGGTGATGACTAATGGGGATCCGTAATAAAGATAAAGATAAAGATATTTCAATAGCGTGCAGTTTGTGTGGAAGTTCTAAACATTTACTAAAATATCATGTCTAAATAATGTCATTGATACCTCGAACCTCATTGATATTACTACAAAATTATCATATTATCATCAAATGAGGTATTTAATGAGCAGTTAGAGGTGCCTAACGGTTGGGTTTGCTGTCTGTTTGATATCCAGCATCTCAGACCCCTGTCTGGCCTGTTTACCACGTGGCATTATTGAAAGGTAGAAGGTACAGAGCAAGGACAGTGTGTCTCTTCTGAAATAAGGGTGAATCAGTGCCAGGTAGTCTTTTTCTCCAATCTCAAAATGTCTGACATGCGCAATTTGCGAGCAGAGTGTAAAATATGCTGTAAATACCATATATATATATATATATATATATATATATATTTATTCTCCTACTCTTACTAGTTACGCTGCCGGTATGATTTACAACCATACTGTCTTCATACCTGTATCACAGTATTGTACTACGACTCTGTACATACATCTGATTAGCACTATAGTCAGTAGTACTAATTTATATATTTTGTACCCAATCGAATCACCTGTACATTGTATATTGCTGTTGCACTTGACTGTTACATTTGCACTCTGGTTGGATGCCAAACGTCTTTTGGTTGTACTGTATAATGACAATACATTTGAATCTAATATATTTTATTGGGTTTTACAGTACACAAGTCAGGTTTTCATTGCCGTCAATAATTGTTTGTTCCTTTTCTCCACAAGTGTACACAAGTATACCCACATATTCCCTCCCCCCTCCCATTTTCTCTCTCTTAGCATCTCTAAGTCCACTTTTATTGTTATCATATAGAAATAATACATACATTCAATGGTACCTCCAGTAAGATAACTTGTACATAGATCAAAATAAGTGAAAAAATTATAATAATAAAAATGACATCTTTACAACACTTTCAATGGCGTGCCTCCGCTCTTCCCCCGGGGTCAACTGACCATGGGAGAGAGCGGGGGGACACATCCTATAGAAGCCCTCCTATATCTTCCCTTCTCAGATTTCATTAAATGGTTTCCATATATCCTCGTAAGCCTCTATTTTATTCCTGAGGATATATGTTATTCTCACCATTGACATGCATTGTGCCATGTTCTTAAACCAAGCACCGATTGTGGGTGCGTCAAATTTCTTCCAATTGAAAGCTATAGTTCTTTTTGCCTGCAGTATAGCAAAGTCAATACATTTGTATTGTTTGGTTCTCTCAGGTTGAGATTTACTGGATATAGGTGTAGCAATATCATTTTGGAGTCTAATGGGATATTCACTGACAAGACATCTTTGATTTTATTCACCACCTCCCCCCAGAACTTCTTGATTTTGTCACATTCCCAAATAAAAGTTCCCCGAGCCCCGGTACATTTAAAGCAACTGTCTGGTGTATTGCTGTTATATTTATTCAGTTTGACAGGGGTTATATAAGTCAGCCATTTGTATTGAAGTATTTTTAAGCTAGTGTTGGCTGTTTGTGTCTGAGCCTCCTCACACGCTCTATTCCAGGCCTCGTTTGAGATCTCCTCTCCCAAATCCAGCCTCCATGCCTCCAGTCTAGGTATTGACGTCTCATCTGAACCAGATACAAGCCAGTTATAGAACAGTGATATCAAGCCTTTGCTATTGCAGTTCTTGATGATAATTTTTTCTAAGGATGAAAGTGTAGGAATTACCAGTGAGTGGTTTTGCAGAGAGGAAATGAAACTTCTCAATTGCAAGTATTTAAAAAAGTGCTTCCTTGGGATGCTGTATTTTATTGATAGTTCCTCAAAAGACATCAAGACCCCCTCTTTGTAAAGGTCAGATGTTTTACTTATTCCTTCTTTTGTCCATAGTTTGAATCCAGCATCCAGTTTGCCTGGTTTAAATGAGACGTTTCCCCAGATTGGGCTTAATTGCGACATGGAGTTGGTTATTTTCATACATTTCTTTACCTCATACCATACATTAATCATGTTAAGCACTATGGGGTGTACTGTGTAGTATGTTTTCTTAAGTATTTTGGCTCAGCTGAATACATGTATAAATGTAGTGGTAGTTGCACTGAGTATGCTTCCGCTTCCATCCATGATGGAGGGTCTCCCTTAGAAAAATAAAACATTACAGTTCTCAATTGTGCAGCCAGATAATACCACTGAAGGTTAGGACACGTCAACCCCCCCTGCATCAAATGGAAGGTACAACAGAGATAAACGGACTCTAGGACACTTCTTACGCCATATACATTTTGAGATGAGATTTTGAATCTAATCTAATCTAAAAACCGTCCACACCCTCTGTCCCCTTGTCACCCAAAAGTGCGTTGCCTGCCGACATATTACTTTCTAACCCAATTTTTGTTGGTTCCTAATCTGGAAATCATAAGGTCTCGCTTCTCAATTCGCGGCGCCCCGTCGTACCGCTCCACAGCCGGCGTGTACGTCCCGCACCAAATCCTCCCTGTCACTACAAGCTTCCTCTAATTAGCAGGCTTGTATCCGACCCTCCTCTCTTCATCTCAGTTACCCCCCCCTCTGCCTCTGCTCCCCCATGGGCGCCAGCCGCCAGGGCCGTGCTTCCCGTCCCCTAGGGGGACCGCCTCACTCTCTGTGTCTCGGCAGTCCTCTGCCCTTTGCACAAACAGATCGATCACTTCCGCCTCCCATCCTCTTTGTCACCTGTTCTGTCCCGGGCTAAAAATACCTTTTCACACCCAATCCAACGTTTGCCACCGCCCCTCCCGCCCCCCCCCCCCCCCCCCCCCCTTCCTGATCCTCTCTCTCCTTCCTCCTTTGACCCCCCTCTCCTTCAGCTTTAATCCTTTTCATATTTCTCCCCTCCGCGTTCGCTCCGGCGGATCGGAACTCGTGACCTCAGGCCGGGACCGCCGCAACCTCGAACGCTGTCATGCCCGCCACTCCGGGGGTCAGTGAATGTGCTTTAACTGGCGTGTTTCAAACCCGTTCTGGGATCCCTGGAAGATTCTGAGTGCAATAAATGCTGATTACCTGCGTTATTAGGTTCCTTTACCTCGTGAGAATCACCACAGCCTCCAGTTGTTGACTGAGCCATACGTTTTACAGGGGTCAATAAAAGGAAATTGCTGCTCAAAGCTGTGGAGGCAGTGGTGGTATGACTCAAAACATACAGCTCAACATGTCAAGTAAATAAATAAATAAATACGTAGATAAAAAAGACAGGACTTCAAGAACTTCTCCCACCAGCTGGACAGGACTTCAGGATACGGTGAAAGACGTTTCCGACGCGACGAGCGGATTTTACCATATTCATACAGGCCATTTTGGCCATATGTGCATGCTCAGGTTGGGATTGTATGCATTACACACAAAGCTCTATAACCAACCACTGCAGATTCTGAGGGTTAAGTCAGAAACTCCTAACTAATTATTGCAAGTTCCCATTGTGTTTTTCGAAGACATCAACAGAAAGCTAAAAGAGTCTCGACAAAGGCTGGTGAGGTGAAACCACAAGCCGCTGCTTATTGGGGACCAGTGGTGGCAGTGCAGAGCGTTCGTCGACTGGAGGATTTGAGACTGAGAATGAGACTTCGGAGAGGAAAGGATAATTGTATACTGTATTTCAGCAGCAGCTTGTGTTTTCACCCCTTTTTCGAGACTTTTTGAGCTTTCTGTTGATGTTTCCTTCAAAAACACAATGTGAACTTGCAATAATAGTTAGGATGGGTTTCGACTTAACCCTCAGAATGTGCGGTGGTTCGTTATAGAGCTTTGTATATATGTGGCGACAGGAGGTAGAGTGGTCATCTGGTAGTCGGAAGGTTCCCGGTTCGATTCCCGCTCCTCCCGGGCAGCGTGTCGAAGTGTGCTTGAGTAAGACACTCAACCCGATGTGCAGGTTGGCGCCTTGCATGGTTGCCTCCGCCATCGTTGTGTGAGTGATTGGGTGTATGTGAGGAACAAAAGATTTTAAAGCACTTTGGACAAAAGCTGCTATATAAATGCACCATTTACCTGCATACAAAGCTCATCAATAGAGCACAGGCACTCTACCCGTTGAGCTGCACAGGACTACGTGATGGTTTTACCGCATATCGCAGTAAAATCAGCAGTGATCCCCTTATCTATTACACTGACAAAAGAAAACAGATAGAAGGAGGGAAGTGAGAGGCGAAGGTCACCGCAAAGGCGTCCATTGACTCTCAAAACAACGAAGTTCAAGTGTCGCGTAAAGCAGAAATAACGGCCATAATCTGCACGTCGGCGCGGAACACGGCGCCCGCGACCGTGACCTCGGCCGACGAGCGCTCTCCGCGGGAAGGGGCTTGAAGGAGATGACGGAGCGCTCTCCGCGGGAAGGGGCTTGAAGGAGATGACGGAGAGGCGGCGCGGCCTCCGTTGAAGTATCTCAATCGAGAGTCGGAGCGGAGAGAGCGGCCCCCGGGGTCACCTGGCACACGCCACCGTCTGGTCCCTGAGGGTTCTTATACATGGAGGAGTACCTAATGGAGAGAGTCCTGCGGAGTAGGCGCGCCAGCCTAACACATTTAAATAAATATCCACTCACAAACGCACGGATAGGTGGCGAACTGCTGAGCACTGCGAAGCCGGCGGTGTCGTTAAGGGGGAAGAGAGCGACGCTCTCGGCGCCACCCGCCTTGCCCGCGGTGGAGTGCAGCGAGCGTTAAATGTCGCATTGAACTGAGGTTTTGAGGAACATCACGTAACGGCGGAGGATAGACGGTAAACACTTAGTCAGGGCTCTGACAGATCATTTGGCTGTTGCTGTTGTTGTTGTTGTTCTCCTTTTCATCGCGGAAGATGAAACAATCATGCATGATTTATTGTGCATGATTGCTTCATCTTCTGCACTGAAAATGACAAACAAATATGCTGAAAAGGAGAACTCGTGGTTTTCCTCGTTATACACAACCAGTATAAACTTCGAACGGTTTTTACTGAAATAGAATTTGGTGAGTTCCTTTTTCTCCTTCCAGATTTTGGAGCCTGCTTGTCCGGACGGGGCAGCCGGACACCTTGTTAACCACAATGGCTGACGTGCAAAAGAAGAAGAGAAAAAAAAGGATGGAAAAACATGCAGTAAAAAACTGGACAACATATTAAATCTGATCGCGCCGCGACGAAAAAGCGAGCAGTGATAATAATAAGCTCTGATGGGGTCCCTCTTATGGCCCATCGATTTCCTATAGCTGAGATCATAGAAAGCCAGGGGGGTAATTACACTGTGCAAGCAGAGGTCGTCCTGAGCAAATATCATTATCATCAGATTAGAATGAAAGGCTGGGCTGCGGGTCGAAACGCGCCGGGGTGAAGGAGACCCAGAGGAGAGGCATCTCGGCAACACACTCCTCGCTGACCCTTCATCTGTCTCCATGTCCCCCCCACCCCACCTTGCTCCCGGCTACCGCGGGTCAGCCCTACATCACGCTGACACAAACAAGAGGAGGGCCGGGTCACGGAGGCGCCGCCGCCATTCATCAGGGCGAGACAAGGCGTGTGATGAGGATGATACCTCAGAGTAGCGAGTGGATAAACACGGCGAGACAGGGCGGAAATGGAAAGGACGGCCTCCTGATACACAGCTGTTGCGGGACACGCCCACACACGCCGGCAGCCAGGTGGGGAGTGTCTGTTGTCGTATAGCAGGTGGGGCCCGGGTGGGATGTTGTGATCCGTTTGTTTGTCCGTTTGATATGGGATATGTTAATATTTTATACAAATGTTGTACGCGGTTTCGCAAAGGACGTGTAGTCGTTGTAATGATTCGTAATTAAGTCTATTTTCTTTTTTTTGTCGTCACGTCGCCAATGGATTCGGAACGTTTTCCATATTAAATAGACTAACCGATTTGTCAAGTCAAGTCAAGTCAGTTTTATTTGTATAGCACATTTCCAGGCAGCGGCAGCTGACACCAAAGTGCTTCACAAGCAAGTTGATAAAAACAAATTAGTGTGAGGCAAGGTATAAGATTAAAAGAAAGAAAAAAAAACATGGCAAAGCAATGAAAGCAACAAAAACAAACAGTATGGTGCAAGATATAGGATTAAAAACATAATAAAGCAATGAAAGTAATAAAAACTGGTAGGACACAGTAAAACAAAGAGGATAGAAGGGCCAGGGGTCTAGTGGTGGTTAAGTAGGGGGGAAGGCCAAGGAGAACAGGTAGGTTTTCAAGAGTGATTTAAAAGCCTGTACGGTCTGGGCAGTCCGTACGCTGAGGGGGAGGCTGTTCCACAGTCTAGGCGCTGCGGTGGAGAAAGCTCTGTCTCCCCTAGTTTTGAGCCTGGTTCTGGGTACCACCAATAGCATCTGGTCAGCTGATCTGAGGGATCGGTGGGGGGTGTGGCGGTGCAGGAGCTCGGACAGATAGGAGGGAGCCGTGCCATTTAATGATTTAAAAACATTTAGTGCTAATTTAAAATCGATCCTGAAGCTAATAGGCAGCCAGTGGAGCGAGGCCAAAACTGGGCTGATGTGTTCGTATTTTCTTGTTTTGGTGAGGAGGCGCGCGGCTGCGTTCTGCACCAGTTGTAGGCGGCGGAGGAGGGACTTGTCAATGCCCGTGTACAGAGCATTGCAGTAGTCGAGGCGGGTGGTGACAAAGGCATGTATCACCGTCTCTAGGTTACTTTGGGAGAGGTATGCGTTTGTCTTCGCCAGGAGTCTAAGGTGGTAAAAGCTGTTTTTCACTACGGCGCTGACCTGTCTATCGAATTTAAAATTACTGTCGAAGATGACCCCGAGGTTCCTGACAGAGGTGGAGAGGTTTGGGCCCAGGGGACCAAGTGCGTCAATGAGGGGGGGCGGGGGGGGGGCACTATTAAAAACAATGACCTCGGTTTTCCCTTCGTTCAATGTCAGGGAGTTTTCGGACATCCAGCACTTGATTTCTGCCAGGCAGTCAAGCAGTGGTTCTATTGATGTCTTCCCTTGGGTGGGCTTTAAGGGGAGGTAAACCTGCACGTCATCAGCGAAGCAGTGGAATGAGATATTGTGTTTTGCCAAGATCTGGCCTAGGGGGAGTATGTATAGGAGGAAGAGAGTGGGACCCAATATCGAGCCTTGGGGCACCCCGCAGGTGAGGGGGGCCACAGAGGAAGTGAGATCACCGAGTTGGACAGAGAAGGTCCTATTACTCAAGTAGGACCGGAACCAGTCTAAGACGGGGCCCCTAAGGCCTACGTAATGCTCGAGGCGAGCTATAAGGATGTGGTGGTCTACCGTGTCAAAGGCGGCTGAGAGGTCAAGGAGTAATAGTAGGGATGAGTTTCCTGCATCAGCAGCTGTAATCAGGTCGTTTAAGACACGGAGGAGAGCCGTTTCAGTGCTGTGTTGTGGTTTAAAGCCAGATTGGAATTTGTCATGGATGTTGTTGTGTTCAAGGAATGATTGTAGCTGTATGTAGACTATGCGCTCCAGGATTTTTGATAAAAATGGTAGTTGTGAGATGGGTCTAAAATTGGCGAAGACAGAGGGATCGAGGTTGGGCTTCTTTATCCGGGGCTGAACCACAGCGTGCTTGAAGGCAGCCGGGACACATCCAGTCTATTTATACAGATTTGCTCAAGTCTATAACTCTGATGACAGCGATGTCAATGTTGTGACACAAAGTTACTTAGAAAGAGAAACGTTGCCCGTATCGTCGCCTAGATTGGAACAGATGTTACAGAACACAGAACAAACTCCGTGCGCCACACGTCACACGCCCACCGACAGTGGAAAAATGCCAACAAACCACATTTCAAACTATATTTTCATAATGTGGAGATCATGAAAATTCATAAAAACGAAATGCATACATTTACACAAATGCATACATTAACAGTAGAACCCCCCTTTCCCCCCACCCCCCGTCTTCCCGGGACATCACTCGATGTTCAAACGAAGCGTGACGAGGAAGATGGACCGACTGGCGCTGACTGACGCCCGGACGCAGAGTTCCAGGGCACCCCGGCGAGAGGTTGCCGTGGCACTCTGACGAGTCTCTGACGTGTCTATCTGTGGCGCTCAGTGTGGGAGCCGGCTCGGGCCGCCCCGGCATTAACATAAACAAGCCGTGCTGCTGGGGTCCGCCTGTCAGGGGCCTGTCACCGAGGCGGACAGAGGAGAGCCGCCTCTGCATTAACCTCCAGGCTTATCTCACTCTCTGCGCATCCCACAAAAAAAAATAAAAAAGAGGGAGGATTAGTGCTCAGTCAGGAATTGCTTTTGGGTCCTTGTCGCTCCTGGACGATTATTGAACCCCCCCCCCCCCGCCCCCTCCATCCTGAGACTATTATTCTCTGTTCCCCTGCCACTTCCCCAAAGGGAGGGAATCCCTGGTGTTTTAAGTGATATTTTTTTTTACCACCATCCACCTCTTCTCTCCCATATCCTCCTCCTCCTCCTCCACCGCGGCGGCCCAGCCCACCCCTGCCTCCGCTTGAGTATCCGTTCAGCAGGTTCTTGACACCTCAGTAATCTCTGTGGCTTCCACCTCCGGGAAAGTGAGTGCCGCGGTGTCTCTGATGAGGACACAGCGTGAAGGGGAAAGAAACTCCCCCTCGTTTCCACCGCCTCCACGCTGAGCGCAGGCTGAAGGTTGTCTTCCTCTAACTGGGGAGAGAATAAAAGCCGCAGTTCAGCTCTTCTTCATGTTCCTCCTTGTGTTAGTTCCCCCCTCCCGTTCCTCCTCTCTCTCTATCTGTAAGGCTGGCTGAGAGCTGGGAGCCAGCCTGGGAGCCAGCCTTACAGATAGAGAGAGGAGGAATGGGAGGGGGAACAACTAACACAAGGAGGAACATGAAGAAGGGCTGAACTGGGGGTCTCCTCCACGCCGCCTCCAACATCCTCCGCGGCTGCCGCCCCCACAACGTTTCAGAGAGACTAATCCATATCTCCAGACCTCAGGCCTAATCAAACAGACCAAATGTAGGGAGGGAGTCAATAGCTGCTTAATTACTAACGAGAGTAATGACAATAACAATCACATCCTTCCCCCGGCTGACGTAATTAAGGGGGGCATGAAAGGCGTGCTGAGGGAGATCTGCCTCCAAGCAAGGCAGCAATTAGGGCAGGAGCCGTAAAGGAAAAGGCTTCCCGCGAAGTAAGATGTAAGACGAGCGGGGGGAAACACCGGCTCAAGTCTCTTCTGTGTATTCGAACATCTTGTCCTTTTATTTAAGCTTTGGTAAACAGACCAGTGGCGGCGTACGACGGCGGAGACAAACCCATTGTGTACGCATACAGTACAGTGTACACAGGTCGCGCCGCCGTCCGTGTCTCCGGCACGTCACCCGCGGGGCTACCGCCAAGCGTGACGGCCCTCCCCCTCCTCTGTACCCAGCGGCACTCAGCGGGCACAGCGTGAGACACAAGGAAACACTCAATTTCTGTAATAGCTTGAAATATAGAGTAAATATCACTCGGCCTCTGTATTTTGTTACCCATTCAAGGCCCGTTATCGCTTGCCGCCTAATTTCCTGGTGCGTTGACAAAGGCAGAGGGCGTTTCCGTGGAAAGGGAACCCTTGCGGTTTTGCCGCTTCACTCCGCTTGGCGCTCTGTTCATTTCACAGCAATTATATCCAAGTCATTCAGCACATTCTGCCACGGAAACTCAAGGGAAGGACCTCTCAGCTAATTGCTTTCAAAATGGAAATAAAAAATAATCACACGGCTACTTTGTCAAAAACGGCTCCTGCTATGCAGCATTTGGTAAGGGAAATAGATCTGGGATTCCTTTTAATGCCACATTTACGATGCATCCTGTGCCATTTCATGGTGAGACTTTTTCCCTCCAACCCCGGTTCTGGGTGGAAACCCTGTCACTGCATGCTTCGCAAGCCTCCAATTTCCCAGAAACCAATGTGTTTATATTGAGATCTTTAATTTTAATTTTTCAAAGTCATCTCATATGCAGACTCTTAATTCCCAGGGAGAGCTTCTGGGTTTCTCTGATTACCGGCATTTTAAAGGTTTCGCACGTTTGCGGCCTCTCTGGCGGTAAGAGGTAAGTGCTACTTCAGATATGAACACCGATTCAGAGAACGACACCACCCCATCAAAGAAACATGAATTATGCAATAGCATAGTTGGATGTAATAATATAATAAACATATATTTAAAAAATCCAGAAATGTGACTTCATGAATCAAAAAAATATCTAAAAGACTGTTTTTATGTATTTTTTCAGCAGCAACAGCAGTGTTATTGACTAGCGATGGCTTCTATTCTAAAGTGTGATGTGCTCTAACCAGAGACATTTCAAAAGGGAGACAACTTGTTATACAAGGCGTGGGCTCACTGTGAACTAGTCCATTTTCATCCTCATTAATGCTAATTAGGGCATTTTCAAGAATATGATACCTATGCATGTATTCATGTAGCTCAAATGTGTGTGTGCGTGTGTGTGTGTGTGTGTGTGTGTGTGTGTGTGTGTGTGTGTGTGTGTGTGTGTGTGTGTGTGTGTGTGTGTGTGTGTGTGTGTGTGTGTGTGTGTGTGTGTGTGTGTGTGTGTGTGTGTGTGTGTGTGTGTGTGTGTGTGTGTGTGTGTGTGTGTGTGTGTGTGTGTGCGTGCGTGCGTGCGTGCGTGCGTGTGTGTGTGTGTGTGTGTGTGAGTGTGTGTGTGTGTGTGTGTGTGTGTGTTTGTGTGTGTGTGTGTGTGTGTGTGTGCGTGTGTCTGTGTGCTGATCGCTAAGTACTAGATAATTGTGTGCTAATGTACTATATGCTCTGCAAAAACGATTGCTATATATATATATATATATTATAGCTTTGCTAGGTACAGAGGTACATAGTTATGGTTATGATAATTTGTTCAAATGTCCTCCATTTATCTTGAGTTGGATGAATAGATTAGATTAAATTAGATTAAAATGTATTGTCATTATACAGCACAAGTACAGTACAATGAAAATAAGTATGGAATCCAACCAGAGTGCAAATGTGGTAGTAATGTACATAGTAATATACAATGTACAGGTGATTAAACTAGGTATAAAATATATAAATGAGTATTATTGAGTAATAGATTTATGTACAGAGTTGAAGTATTATTATGTACAGTGAGACAGGTATAAAGGCATTATGGTAGTAAGCCGTACTGGCCAGCAGCGTAACTAGTAAGATATATGTATATATATACGGTATAAACAGCATTATTATTGTACATGCTAAGAGAGGTGTATAAGTAGTAGGTATATAGAAAGATTATATGCAGGTATATTCAGACAGATATGGATATATATATATATATATATATATATATATATATTAGAGCTGGGCCGTTAACGGCGTTAACGTGCTGCGTTAACGCAAGACTAGTATCGCACGATAATATAATTGACGCCGTTAATCTTTTTCTCAACGTTGGGTCTGTATTGTCCTTAAATACTTGCCGTAGTTCACAGCTGTGGTGCCCGGAAGTGATTGCACGTATGTACCAGAGCTGTAGTCAGAATAATGTGTTAAACTAAAGTAACTTTAGTGGTCCGGTAATCATTGTTATACAGGTGAGGTTAAGAAGTCCTCAGGATATAACACAATTCGGCGATGAGGACGTCTGAATCTGCGCAATGCAAGAAAGAAGAAGTCCGTTGTTTACATTATTAACGTTAGCTTAGCGAGTTAGCATGTTAGCTCACGTTACTCGGGCGGCACTTGAAAACATCTACAAGAGGAGGAAATCCACTTTACACACTAAAGGAAGGATCGACTGGACTATCGTGAGTGTTTACAACAGAAATGGCTTGGGTTATTGGAAATATTGGACCGTTTGATGACAATCTGGAGCAATATGAAATGAAAATGGAGACCCTGATGTTAGCATGTTAGCTCACGTTACTCGGGCGGCACTTGAAAACATCTACAAGAGGAGGAAATCCACTTTACACACTAAAGGAAGGATCGACTGGACTATCGTGAGTGTTTACAACAGAAATGGCTTGGGTTATTGGAAATATTGGACCGTTTGATGACAATGTGGAGCAATATGAAATGAAAATGGGAGACCCTGATGTAAACAAGACAAACGTCTTTCTCTGGTCTGCATCTCCTTAACAATTGTGTGTATTGAGCTGTACTCCGACTGTAGTAGCTGTTCAGTGTTCTCTTGGAGGTGGACCTGAGACTGTAGTAGCTGTTCAGTGTTCTCTTGGATGTGGACCTGAGACAGTAGCTGTTCAGTGTTCTCTTGGAGGTGGACCTGAGACTGTAGTAGCTGTTCAGTGTTCTCTTGGATGTGGACCTGAGACTGTAGCTGTTCAGTGTTCTCTTGGATGTGGACCTGAGACTGTAGTAGCTGTTCAGTGTTCTCTTGGATGTGGACCTGAGACTGTAGTAGCTGTTCAGTGTTCTCTTGGATGTGGACCTGAGACTGTAGTAGCTGTTCAGTGTTCTCTTGGAGGTGGACCTGAGACTGTAGTAGCTGTTCAGTGTTCTCTTGGAGGTGGACCTGAGACTGTAGTAGCTGTTCAGTGTTCTCTTGGATGTGGACCTGAGACTGTAGTAGCTGTTCAGTGTTCTCTTCATTCATGGAACCGTTACACTGAGCTTGCACTGAATTTGTTGAGAAACCTGCTTCTGCAGCAGTCTGTGTGTGAGCAACCAGTCAGCAGCATTGTGAATTCAGAGATTCACTAAAAGACACATTGAGAGACAGGTTTGTGTGTGGATTAAGAAATGAAGGTGCACAGAAGAAACTACTGACAGAGAGTGATTTGACACTGGAGAGAGCTGTCAATATCAGTGTAACAATGTTAATGGCATCAAAGGAAGGGCACAGACAATTACGATAAATCTGGTTTTAAAAGAAACACTGGAAATTACAAAGAGAAGAGACATGTTCATGCTGTTGAACAAGGAGATAGAACAGCTAGTGACTCCTCAGATGAAGAGGAGAGGATAAATCTCCTCCTCCGGTCATTATTTGGGTAGAACACACATTTTGAATGCATTTGGCAGACCCTTTTTTTTTTAGCCATTTTAATCTAGATTAATCTAGATCAATTCCAGGATTGCAGGTAGATTAATCTAGATTAAAAAATTTAATCTATGCCCAGCTCTAATATATATATATATATATATATATATATATATATGCTGTAAATATAACTATTACTATTAGAGTAACTCCTGACTAAATCCTCTACTTCTACTATGTAGCGTATAGGATGTGTTTTGTTTGTTTGTTTTTTTGTAGGCTACCTTTCTTTTATACAGAATGTTATGTTATGTACAGTATGTGAACCGTTCCGTTGTGTGAACTCAAATGATGATAGGCTATAATAACATTCTACAATACCTTCATGTTACAAAAAATACAAAGCCACTTGTTTGTATTTGTCAATGATGCCTGAAAAAATAAACATTTAAATAAAAGCTTTAAGTGGCCGCGATGTCTATCCCATGTCACTCTATTATTGATTTAGGGGAGGGGGCGGGGCCCCATCGTCCGATCTGCGGGGGAGACCCGAAAAATATTGCGCAACGTCACTGTCAGAGTTATATTGGTAGAGTATAGCCTATAGTCTACCAATATAACTCTGACAGTGGCGTTGCGCAATATTTCGGGGCTATAGGGAGGTGTAGTCTGACGTCACTGATTGTTCCACCCGTATAGGGATTTATCATTGGGAAATGGATTATCGGCTATTGTAACAATTCTGCCGCATGGAAATTGAAAAGCTTTCCATTTTTGCACAAAATAAGTTCCCTTCTATCACTAACATTATTGTTTAAGCATTTTTGGTTGAAATAAAATGTCGTGATTTTTTTTAATGATTAATTGCGAATATTTTCATGTTGAGCTATAGATTGTGGATGAATAAGCACAGAAAGGTACACCATGCTAATGTTAATGCTTTATTTGTTTTAAACGAGACGATTCAGAAATGGGCAGGAGTGCAGTCGTAATATCAGAAGTGCCTGTACGCTGTTTAAATGACGCCACGTGCATGTGCACATACATGTTCCCTCGCATGCGCACAGAACAGATGATTATTATGCATAAATAGTAGGAAACAAGTTTGTATAGGAAATTACTAGTTTTAGTTTCGTTTTTTGTAAATATTGCCTTGAAATAGAGAAGCTGAAAAAGGTAGCAGGATGTAGCCTTCAATATATAAAGAAATTATATTGTCAACAGATATGGTTGAAAAACAAACAATGTTTTAAATGTAATTGTAGATACAATATTGTAGTTACAATTTATTTAATTGAATTAACTTAAACTAGAAAAGTAAATACAAACTAAATTAACAATGTAACTTAAGGACAGTTTCCTTCTGAATGTAGCATCCTGAAAATATGGCTATTATTCAGAAGTGCTGACTTGTTTTTTATCTCCCCTTTGTGCACAAAGACATGTTGACTAGTTTCCATTGATATTCTCATGAACAATGATGCGGGCTCCTCCTTCTTCTACCGGCTGAAATATGGATTATAAGCGGCATTACTGGATCCTATTCTACCATCCTTTTCCCTGTGTGGCTAGTTGGCGACCAGCAGGGGGCGGCGGCAGGCAGAGAGTGTACGGGAGAGAGGCAGGCAGCGAGGAAGAGGGAATCACCTGGAGGTGGGAAGAACCGGAAGCTCTCTTGAGCTTGGGATGTAGCCGTGAACGGTCGCAGCTACAACGGGAGGTGCTTTGGAATAGCCCCGTTAAAGAACCACCAGAGAGCCCCGCCGGAGCGAGCGACGGGTTACGAGACATACTTGCTAGTGACGGGTTATCCTAGGAGTATCCGTGATAGTGCGTGGGTAAGAGAAACTGAACCCAAAGGCTAACGTCCATAGGTAGCGGGTTATAGTAGCAGAGTGATGGTATAAGTAGCATGCTGCTAACGGCTATATTGACTCCAGTGTACCCCGAGCGCGAGGCGCTGAAGAGACCGGTGGTATAGTCAGCCATGTTGTGCAACAGTATAACCGTGTAGCAGTTGGGCTGTTTGGGACCCAGAGAGTATCGTTGCGCGTCGACCCAGAGCCGGCTGACAACCACCAGGCTTCGCCGGCGTTCGACAGCTGACCTGCACCGGCTGTCTTCAGAGCACGGGAGTTCTTCCGTCCAGCAGAGGTCGCCATCACCCAGCACACGCTCTCAGCCAGCTGCTGTCCCTCTGCTCCAGCCCCGCTTGCTGGCGCCCATGACGAGAGCGTTTGACGCCATCTTGGTTGAGTACATTAGGGCTTCGGTGCCCAGGATCGTATTGCACCGTACACAGTGTGTCGCGGCCTATAGGGCGAAGAGAATTGTTGTTTGAACCGAACGCTAACAGCAGCGTGGAGGGGCAACCCCAAACATTAGAAGCCGGCTTTAGCTAGGACTTTTGTTTGGTAAAGTGGGCCCACATTTTTGGTTTCCTTTGAGTGTGATAACGTGTTTGTTCTTTAATAATATTTTCCCATCTAATTAACCCTTTCCCTGTGGGGAGGTTACAGACCTGGTGCATCATAAGTAAAGCCTTAGAGAGGTACTGTTCTTGCCATATAATTAAAGCCTGATAGAGGTATTACACATGGTACCGACCCAGACGTGGGTGATGAGTCAAACACATTGAGGTATATTATCCCTGATACTAACCCAGAGGTGGGTGTATAATATACATGTCTATGAGGTATTGAGGTACAAACGGAGCTATAGTGGGACTTCAGTCCATTTGACCACTTCTATTAAATCATTGTAACTGAACAGTACAACTAGTATTAAACATTAGATGGGATTCTGTGTGCGTGTCCATTCCTGTGCCCAGTATTAACTCTTTTGGTGTGGGTAACGTATATATGATTATCATCAAGGGAGGGTACTGCTTGCGGGAGGAACGAATCTATTTAGGCATATCAGTCACTAGGTGTGGGAAGGCCCACGGAGGTAATCAGGGAAGTGAGAGCGAGTTGGGGAGTACTGCTGACCACCCCGGAGAGGCGAGGAGGACCAGAGTACCAAACCAGGTTGGTAAATCCCGGGCCCCATTCACTCCCACTACCGGGTCCCAGTTTGACGCTCCAGGCCCAAAGACGAGGGTGCAGTCAGACGGAGCTCTACTGTGTCCAGCTACCTTGTGACTGCCAGCAACCATTCCCACAAAGCAGGGATAATCCACCCTGCTACATGAAGCACAACTTAAGAAATGTCTCATCCTTCCAGTCGGGACCATTTGGTTCCACAGCTCAAGCAAACCCCCACCAATTGGTACAGGGCTTGTATTTTGGTTTTGCACTTCTCGTTCTTTGTTATGCTATTGCTATGCTATTCTTATGCAAAGACTAGGTGATAGCTGAGTACCGGTACTTAAATACGGACGACGAGTTGAGTGAAAATTGTGAACACATTTTTGTGTGCGCGCGCGTCCACACGCGTGCACATCCGTGCGCGTACTTCTGGTCAGAAAAGTGCTCGGATGGCGTGGCACCACCACTGCACCACTGGAAATGGGCAATGGGGAAATACATTGCGTTGGACAGAGGGTGGAACATGAAAAACGGCAATGACGTAACCACTACACCTCCCTATAGCATGAGGTAGGTAGTTATGATTATTATGATTAGTGTAGGGCAGTGAAAGCAGTAGGTTGATGTAAATTGGCAACGGAATTCAAAGTTTATACAGTATGGGTAGCAGAGCCTATAGGGCAGGGGTCGGGAACCTATGGCTCGCGAGCCATATATGGCTCTTCTGGTGACAGCATATGGCTCCCAGAAAAATATTTGAGTAACATTTTTTTTTTTTTTTTTTATACTTGTGATATTTCTTAATAATACTGTAATTTTAAAGTAAACAGAAATTAGTTTTGAAGATACAGCTAATAGTATCTGTAGCTGAAGATATAGCGAGCAGAGCTGGCGAGGGAACACAAGTGGACAGAAATTAAAAATCTTCAACCTGAAGACCAGCTGATTCTTAAAACTTGGAACGAGCTTCCTGTGACATACCACACAATGCAGCGTGAGTATTGCCGTATTGACCATGTTTGGCTCTACATATGCATGTGGGCAGTCATTCTCGCATATGAGGAACATTAAGACCAACCTACGCTCACGTTTAACTGATGGAAGCCTCAACGCCTGCATGAAGCTCAACCTCACCACGTATGAACCAGATTACAAGGCCATCAGCAAAACCATGCAGCACCAGAAGTCGCTTTAAAAGTAAGACATATTTAATTTATTATATGTTAAAAATACTATATGGCTCTCAATGAAATATATTTAGAAATATTTGGCTTTTATGGCTCTCCCAGTCAAAAAGGTTCCTGACCCCTGCTATAGGGTATAGGCAATGGAGTTCAGAGTGTATATGGTATGGGGGGGGGGGGCATCATTGTGGTACAGAGTTCAGGGCGATGACAGCGGAGGGAAAGAAGCTGTTCCTGAGACTGCTTGACTTGAAGCAGAGGTTCCTGTGGCACCTCCCGGGAGGGGAGGAGGGCAAACAGTCTGTGATTGGGATAAGACAATAGGAGCAGGAAGGTGTTTTAAGCCCAGGGTGCTGAAATTCGAAACGACAAATAGTTTGCGCTGGTAAGGCGATTACATAACGCTTAATGTTTAATATAATGTTTACCTGGCATTTAGCAAGATAAGTTAAGTTACATCAATCCCCACAACGCCTACGAATCATGGATGTCAAGGTAACGAGTGACAGTCATCCGCTAGTCTCTACAACAGCAAGCTATAAGCTTACAAGCTATGTTGTTTTGAAAATGACTTGTGCTACGCAGCGGCAGCTTTGTTTATAAAATAAACCATATGTAAGTTACATCCACAACGTCTGAAAATCATGGTCGCCAACGTAACAACAAACATGGCACCAGCCATGCCACACAGCGGAATGGGGAGGTAATGCTCGCTACAACAGCAAGCTAACAAGCTACGTTGTTTTGAAATGACAAAATGACTCGTGCTACGTAGCGGCAGCTTTGTTTACAAAATAAATCATAGATTTTACCGTAATCGCATGGACAGCTACAAGGCCCCAAACGGGGATTTGCGCTCTGGTGTGGCGCTGATCAATCTTTTCATCAAATGTTCCACTTTGTCCAGTATGTCGCTATGGACATGCATCACACCTAGATGCATTAGTCTCTTTTGCATCATGGTGCTCCTTAGTCAGGTCTTTAGACGACTGGATCAGAGAAAGATCTCTCTGATCCAGCAACGGACACCGGTAAACACAAACACAATTTGATGAAGCGTTACACATCTTCAAATCTCCCCACCTCTTTGACTGTGGTGAGCCACTCGTCCTTGGTCATGTTGCCCAGTATTTTCAACTGCATGTGCAGCCTGGAACAGTCAATCTGCTGTGGAAGGTGAAGCGATGAGTTTGCATTGAAAATATTGTCAATCTTTCCATTTGCTGAGTCAATGCGAACCCTTTCCCTCTGTGCTGTGATTTTCATTCCTTCCTGGTTGAATCGTCGTTGGGGTTCTGACTTAACTAAGTCCAGGGCCTCGTAAAACTAACGTTTCCACTGAAGTTCATATGTTTCAGACCCCAGCGCTTCTGCTTCACTGGTGTGGCGAATGCGTGCCGGGGTTCTGCTAATGTCAGATCTCCACATTATGGAAGACATCAACCATCATTCCTATCCCGGGGTCATCCCTATGTTCCCCGGGTTCTATGTTCCCCACTTTTTTTTTTAAAGAAAGGGTCCTATGTTCCCCACTCCCGAAATAAGGGTTCTATGTTCCCCGGTCCCGCACGCTCCCGAACGCTCCCGAGTCCCGAACAAAAAAAGCGTTCTATGTTCCCTGTTGAAATAAAGGTCCTATGTTCCCCGGGTCCTATGTTCCCCGCTGAAATAAAGGCTCGCCAAATGCTGAAATAAAGGTCCTATGTTCCCCAGGTCCTATGTTCCCCGGGTCCTATGTTCCCCGCTGAAATAAAGGTCCTATGTTCCCCAGGTCCTATGTTCCCCGGGTCCTATGTTCCCCGCTGAAATAAAGGTCCTATGTTCCCCAGGTCCTATGTTCCCCGGGTCCTATGTTCCCCGCTGAAATAAAGGTCCTATGTTCCCCAGGTCCTATGTTCCCCGGGTCCTATGTTCCCCGCTGAAATAAAGGTCCTATGTTCCCCAGGTCCTATGTTCCCCAGGTCCTATGTTCCCCGCTGAAATAAAGGTCCTATGTTCCCCAGGTCCTATGTTCCCCGGGTCCTATGTTCCCCGCTGAAATAAAGGTCCTATGTTCCCCAGGTCCTATGTTCCCCGGGTCCTATGTTCCCCGCTGAAATAAAGGTCCTATGTTCCCCAGGTCCTATGTTCCCCAGGTCCTATGTTCCCCGCTCCGTCAGTCACTAGAGTATTTCATCATGCACCTGATGCGCTCTGGTGTTGTGGATATTGAGGATATATGCGAGTTACGTGAATATGTGAATATAGCTTGCCCGGGGACACAAACCTTAATACGCATTAACAGCTCCGTCTTTTAATACACACTTATATCGTACAGTAACAATTAGTTGTAATGAAACACAGTATAATATAGAGCAATATGTACTGTAAAGTGCAAACAATGCGCAAGGTTTTTGTGACAGTTTGTGTGTGTGTGTGTGTGTGTGTGTGTGTGTGTGTGTGTGTGTGTGTGTGTGTGTGTGTGTGTGTGTGTGTGTGTGTGTGTGTGTGTGTGTGTGTGTGTGTGTGTGTGTGTGTGTGTGTGTGTGTGTGTGTGTGTGTGTGTGTGTGTGTGTGTGTAGGTGTGTGTGTGTGTGTGTGTGCGTGCGCGAGCGCGCGCGTGTGTGTGTGTGTGTAATTGTGTGCGTGTGTGCAAGACAGAGTTTCTAAAAGGAGTATATACATTTGAGGGGGAAGAAACTACATTAGAGGAGGTTGGGTAGGTGGGGGAAAAAACATGTCAAATTAATGAGTTAATGAAATGTGTTTTTCATGATTACGGTGAGCCTTGGTTATGAATGTAGAAAAACAAAGCGCGTTCTCGACGGATAACGTCTGTCTTGCTTTGACACAGACAATTTAAACAGACAGGCACATATCCCTATTATAGCTAAGAGCTGTAGTACATTGCACTATATTCTGTTTACATAGCCCACTGCACCTCACTGTATATCCTGTGTATATAGCCCACAGCTTGTGTAGATTGTTCTTACCATTGCACATTGTTTGCACTTTACAGTACATATTGCTCTATATTATACTGTGTTTCATTGCAACTAATTGTTAATAAAATGTTCAATCAATCAATCGGTATCAGAGCGGCCGCTGGCTGTCTTGGCAGGAGCTGTTCCCTCCTGACTGGTGCTGAAACACACACACGTTAGAATCTGTTGCACGCAGAACCTTTATTTCAGCGGGGACTGTACGTGTTTATTTGACGTTACTGTACGATATAAGTGTGTATTAAAAGACTGAGCTGTTAATGCGTATTAAGGTTTGTGTCCCCGGGCAAGCTATATTCACGTATTCACGTAACTCGCATATATCCTCAATATCCACAACACCAGAGCGCATCAGGTGCATGATGAAATACTCAAGTGACTGACGGAGCGGGGAACATAGGACCCGGGGAACATGGGACCCTTTTTTAGTCGTGAAGTGTACGTTTGAGAACACTAGCGTAATGACAGAGAAATGAAGCAAGCTGACATGGTCGGCCCTCACACAACTCGGTCGCTTTTTCGGGAGCCGCAACGGGAGTGGGGAACATAGGACCCGGGGAACATAGGACCTTTTTTATCGCTACCGGGGAACATAGGACCCGGGGAACATAGGACCCGGGGAACATAGGACCTTTTTTATCGCTACCGGAGAACATAGGACCCGGGGAACATAGGACCCGGGGAACATAGGACCTTTTTATCGCTACCGGGGAACATGGGACCCGGGGAACATAGGACCTTTTTATCGCTACCGGGGAACATAGGACCCGGGGAACATAGGACCTTTTTATCGCTACCGGGGAACATGGGACCCGGGGAACATAGGACCTTTTTATCGCTACCGGGGAACATGGGACCCGGGGAACATAGGACCTTTTTATCGCTACCGGGGAACATAGGACCCGGGGAACATAGGACCTTTTTATCGCTACCGGGGAACATAGGACCCGGGGAACATAGGACCCGGGGAACATAGACATGCTCCCCCTATCCCTAAGTCAAAAGACTCAAAATAACTGAAGGACTTCAGACCAGTGGCGCTTACCTCATTAGCCCTGAACGTTTTTGAAAAGTTTCTCAAAAATGCTACTATGTTTTTTTTAGAGTGTATATTAGATCCCCTTAAATTCGCATATCAGCCAGGTAAATGTGTGGAGGATGCTATGCTCTTCATCTTGGATACTGTGTACAAACACCTACTGTAGAAACACCTGGAGCGCATGCAATACTTTTATTTGCTTTTAACAAAATGCAGCCACACATTTTAATTGAGAGGCTTGACTCTTTTTTAAATCTCCCACACCAGCTTCACATGCTGATTCTAAATGTCCTCACTGAGAGGCTCCAGCAGGTCTTTGTCAATGGACAGATGTCCAACATGTCTATTTCTAACACTGGCTCCCCCCAAGGTTGCGTGTTGTCTGCCCTCTTATTTATTATGTATACAGCTGCAGATCTCTTCATGACCACAGGCATCTCATTAAGTTTTCAGATGACACCACCGTCCTTGTATCCCTACTGCAGAGCTCCGAGACTGATCATGGACCTGTACTTCATGACTTTGTGAAATGGTGTGATGATAATTACTTGGACAACTTAACATTTTCTGTTATCTGTTGGTTCAGTGGTCTATCTATTAAAGATAAGAACAGCCTACAGAACATAGTTAGAGTGTGCTCCAAAATAATTGGAGTCAAACAGAGAGACCTATGTTCTCTCTGGACAGACCAGGTGGTCAAGAAGGTGACGAGCATCAGTAACCAACCTCTCCATGCCTCTGTCTCAGCGGTTTTCACTGTTGCCTTCTGGCCGCCATTATGACGTTCATTTGAGTAAGACCAACCGTTACTCTAAATCTTTTATCCCCTCGGCTATCACTTTTAACCCTTGAGTCACCCATGTCGCAGTTCTGGTCAAAAAGCCCTTTTTTTTAACGTGTGTTTGTGGATAGCGTTGGCTAGATTTGATGTATATGCCAAAAAAGTAGCTCAGTATCACATCTTGGACAATAATCCATGTTTGTTTTTTAAAAACAATCACTATTAAGCGCGTGAACAACAAGTGTCACACCTTTCACCCTAGTCGCAGAACTGGACAGGTTAGGGTTAGGGGGTTAGGGTTAGGTTAACCCTAACCCTAACCCCCTAACCCCAACCCTAACCCTAACCCTAATTTAAGAAATGGTTAAAATCCTGAAAATGAATAAATATTCGATATGTATGGTGAGGACTGAAGTTAATAATGATATTCATGAAAGAAAATTGGAACAATATGTAACCTACTGTAATTCAACGCTATCAGTTCTAACTGCAGTGGTACATCAACTATAGGTTCAAGGAGACTGGCTCTAAGAAAAATACACAGGCACCGTGATCTACGTTTTAGCTTTTATATGTAACTTAAAGGAGTTCACCAGGTTCAGGGAACAACATAAGGATCCATGAAATGGTCCACATTTATAGAAAATAATAAATGAAATAAAAAGGGTACCCAATAAAGTATGTGTTGAGTGCACTCAATTAAAAAAAAAAAGGGAACAGATATTCTCTTCCTACCACCAGGGGCCAAGTTAAAGTTCACAAGCCGACCGTTGGGTGATGGTGAGTAGAGAAGGTCAATGAAGAAGACCACTTCAGTTGATGCAGATCCGTGTTCAATGAAGGGGGTAACAAAAACCAATCTGCACAGAATTGTACAGGCAATCAATAGATTAGCATCATATACTGTAATTATATACCATTAGGCTATACAATTATTTACTGGAACTCACATTATGGCAGGTTTCACATGCATAGCACAGCCTTGCACCATATCAGTCAACACTAACAATATATGGCTCAATAACCACAATAACATCAATAACAAGAATAACATAACCACATTGTAACTTAGCAACAACAATATGAAGCTTGACTAACACAGGATGATCATGTAACATTAACTGCAGGGCGCACAATTTCACTCTGCACTCGTGCTTTACCCTACAACATCTCAGCTTGAGTTAGCTAGCGAGTTGACTTGCTAACTCGAGATGACTTGCTAACTCACCAGGATTCTTCCATTTGTTTATCAGTCTTTCAATTGGCAATGGTTTCTCCTCCAATTCGGTCTTCAAGTCAGCTAGTCTTTTCCTCTCTCCTCCTTGTCCAGTTCCAGTACTGTTATGTCAGTGAACAGAATCACTGTGTTAACATTCTCCTTTCATCCAATATCCTGACTGGTTTTTGATTACACACTGTAGCTCCATATTAGCAATGAGTAGGAAATGCTAGCTAGCATGAACACGGTATGACTCACCGGAATCCTCTCTTTAATCCAATAGCATAAAACTGCAGTGCCGCAGCGCCATACATAGGAGGTGCCTGTACTATGTGTTGGGGGCCTGTACTGTGCGGTGTACTGCGCATGCGAGAAACAAAGTAAGTCATTCTAATCTAGTCTAAGGGTTAAGTTTAGGCCCTCATCCAGAAGAGGTTAAGCTTAGAGTAACAGTCAGGGCTGGTAATCCAATTGATATTCAGTTTAAGATAGAAATTCTAGTCTATAGACAATTGGTTGCATTGAATGCTTTATTTGGTTACTCCTAATCCAATTGATATTCAGTTTAAGACAAAAATATTTTGGACATTAGGTCCTATTTTCTGTATGTTACTTTATGTTCCGTATGTTACTTTATGTTTCTAGTGTCCTATATTATATGTTACTTTGTTTCTCGCATGCACAGTAGTGCACCGCACAGTACAGGCCCCCAACGCACAGTACAGGCCCCTCCTATGTATGGGGCTGCGGCACTGCAGATATACCCTACTCCTTTAATCCGCTAGCAGTAGTTCTGGTTCTTCTTTATTTTGTATCCACTTTTTCTCCTCCTGTTTTTCTGTGTTTTTCTCCCATCCCAATTTTTAGTCGTTATGCCAATTCCCCCCTCCCCTTCCTGGTCGTTGCTCGCATGTGCCCCCCACTGGTCGGTCTACGGAGCCCTGAAGTCTATCAGATGCTTCCTCCGAGACATAGGAGACAGCCAGCAGCATCTTTTCACCTGCCAGCGCGGACTCTCATTGGTGAGGTGTAACGTGTGGGAGGTCACACTACCCTCACCCTCTCCCTCCCTCGCTGTGCAGGCGCCCTGACCGATCTGTAGGAGTCGCTGTTTACAACGACCAGAATACCACCCCACCGGCTTCCCTCCGGCTGACTCTGCCAATTGAGCCAGTATGACGGCCGGCCAAGCCGGAGGCAACGCTGACAGCCGGATTCGATACCAGTGTCTCTCGCGTTGGTGACGAGCGCTTAGTCTGCTGCGCCACCCAGCCGCCTAGTTCTGGTTCTTCTGTAGTTTTCTTTTCCCTCTATATTTCATTTTCTGTCCAAGTATATTTCGTTTTCTTTTCCAAGTATATTTCGTTTTCTGTTCAAGTATATTTCATTTTCTGTTCAAGTATATTTCGTTTTCTGTCCAAGTATCACTTTTCTAATATTCTCCAACTGCTCCAATATTCTGTCTCTCCGTTGATTGCTTGTAACCAGGTAACAGTTTGCCACACTCGGCTCGCGAGCAGGGCTGTAGCACGTCAATCTCAGGTCAGCGTCAACAAATTACACTCTTCCAAGGAGCGTCACCCAATTCACAGTCCATAATGAATGTTTCAACTAGACAAGATATGTTTTACTGTGATCGCAGTTTCGGTCACTAGGGAGACAGGTAGTGGGTTTTTTGAAGGTTGACTCAAGGGTTAAACTCAGACAGTAGTCACTTTAACTAGCCTATATACACCTAGTTGTCTGTTTTACTGTTTTACTGGACTGTGTATATCATGGAATGTTGTTGTTGCTGTTTTGTCGTTAAAATGTTTTGTTACTCGTGCAAAGCTACAAATTAATTGCCCCACATGGGATCAATAATAAAGTTGTCTGAATCTAGCCCTAGCAGGCTGCGGCATCTTAAAGTCATTCTTGGCTGCACCATGCCTCACTTTGGCTAAGATTTCTTGGACGGAGTTGTCCTGTCTCAGTGCATTAATCCGTCCTGACCTTCACACACTCCAGCACGCCAAGTGCACTCGCATTGGCACTCTGCAGGGTTTTAGCTACCGTCTCGCACGGCCCGAATAGGGCTTCACGGCATAGCAGGCCATAATAGGTCCTCCCCTTCATTGCCTGTTTGTACAAGCCGGCCATCTTTTCCCTTATCTCCCCTCTAACACTCTGGTCCTCTTGGAGTGCTGTAAGCGTTTCCAAAAGTTGGCTGTAAGATGAGCAAACTTGAGAAATTGCCACACACCATTGTGTATGACAAAGCCCCAACATATTGCAGACAACTTCGCCACAGCCAAAAAGAGATTCATACACATGTTTGTGCTTTTCTCGACCAGAGGGCGGTGCTGCAGCACCCTCAGCAGTCAGTAACGTATCTGGCCTTGAGAAAGGCCTGTATCGTGGTTCTGTTGGATCTTGTTGGCTACTCTGCGTTGCTCTAAGTCTATATAGGCTGTCTGGTCGCCTGTTTCAGAGGTGAGGCGCCGCGGAGAGTTGAAGGAAAACCAGCCGACAAGTCGCTCAGGGTATAATACCTCGAAGGCGTTTTATTGTTCTCAAAACGCACACTAGACTAGAGTTGGAACCTACTGGAGTTCGCTATGACAAGATACTCCGCAGGATTCCGCTAAAAAGAACAAGTAATCGAATTATTTCTAGAGTAATTCAGTTCAATTCAGGATTTCTTGGAAGCAGGAAGCAGAGCATTCTCTGGTGACGGTGAAGGTGTGGTCTCGTCTCGATGTCCGTTCTATTGTCCTCTCCTGGCCTGTAGAGAGGGATTATAATAACACTAACAAGCCACCCCCCTTTCTGACGTCACAGAAGTGACGGCGATTACAGTTTCTCCAATCACAGTTATCGGCGGCCATTTTGAAACTTAAAAGGGGCAGTCAACTTCTTTGCTTTAATACACATTCTGAGAGATCAGTTTTAACTAATTCTAAACCCCTAGACTCCGTTATTTTAACTTAACGTTTAGATATTACTTGGTATTTTGTAAAGATACACAGCCTAGTCTTTCTTTTAATATTTTTACTGTTGATTTGAGCTGAACACAGTTTAAAATAATATTATACAGTCAACCAGTACTTTGAAGCCCTCTGGAATTTACACCAGAAAAAGGAAACCCTCCCTCTGTGTTAATGTAACTGTTTGTCACATAATGTAACATGCCATTTCTTATTACACACTTCTTAATTGTATTGTTTTTCTCTGTATTTAGAATGAAACCAGGTCCATTTCAAAGGTTCTAATGTAATATTAACAAATATCTCTAAAGCTCCTGTGGTTCTAAGCATTTTATATGTGCCAACAGATGGTTGACCCTTTTACTTTGGTCTGATATGATATATTAATGAATATGAATCACTTATTCTTCTATTCAGTATGAAATACATGATAACCAATTAATTATTTTTTTTGGCACACGGTTTACCCGGATCTCTCTCAAAGAGCCATTTCTGAATGGATTTTTATAAACCTTTGACCTGTACTACATAAGATTTCAGGCTATGAATCCGCTGTGTTTTCCAGCTTATACCTATCTTATTTTTATAAAAAAAAATTATTGCAACCTGTTACAAAGGGTCAGATTAAACCGAATATATATATTTATTGCTTGAGATCCCATGTATAATATTTGTATATCGTTTGATATCCCTTGTATATTCTTTGTACATATACACGGAATATCCCTTTACCTAGTACAGGCCAGACCATAATATTCGTTCTCCTATTGGACAGCGACCCCCTAGGCGCCACGGCCATACCCCCAATGTCTAGTTCAAAGTCACCGCTAAGACATAATAATAACTTTATTTGTATAGCACTTTTCATACAGAGGTTGCAGTTCAAAGTGCTTCACAACAGTAAAAAATACAGGCATAAGCGAGCATAAAAAGATAGACAGGTAGAATCACAGTGTTTCACATTAGGATCTAGCATCCCAATAGGCTCTCCGCTTACAGTTTTCAGTAACACAAATAGTAAAAAATAGTTTAAAATGATTCAGTTTAAAAATAGTAAAATAAAAATAAAATAAAATAAAATAAAAATTATAAAATAGAACGGACATAAAAAATACAGGCATGAGCGAGCATAGCAAGATATGGCAAGTGACAACAATGCATAAAGTTTACAGACAATCCATGCTGATTGATCTGCCATAAGCAAGTGAAAGTTTACAGACAATCCATGCTGATTGATCTGCCATAAGCAAGTGAAAAGTTTACAGACAATCCATGCTGATTGATCTGCCATAAGCAAGTGAAGATTACAGTCTGTTCTAACAAACCAAACTGCCATGTATTAAAGTTTACAGACAATCCATGCTGATTGATCTGCCATAAGCATAAGATTACAGTCTGTTCTAACAAACCAAACTGCCATGTATTAAAGTTTACAGACAATCCATGCTGATTGATCTGCCATAAGCATAGTGTTTCACATTAGGATCTAGCATCCTAATAGGCTCTCTATTCAGTAATTAAAAAGTGCAATAACCGACGGACATAAAAAATACAGGCATGAGCGAGCATAGCAAATAATAAGAATAGTTTAAAATTATTCAGTTTAAAAAAAGTCATCAGTAAGAGGTAAAAAGTGCAATAACCGACACATGAATTTGATAGGCAGTGTAAAAGAGTAGGCAGGGTAAGAATAAATACAAGTTGTGTCAGGATATCCCTGATGTTTCCTCTTGCCACTAGGTGGTAGCAGATATCTATCAGTGAAATGCCTGAGCAAAGAGATTTTTAAGCTGTCTTTTAAAGATGTCTAGCGAGTTGGCTTCCCTGATGTTTTGGGGTAGTTTGTTCCATAGTCTCAACATGCCCAGATTTGCGCAGTAATACGAGACAGAAATAAGGCTGGTACTAGATTATTCACCTTACGTATAAATACGTTGCAGGTGGATACAGCAGTTAGTTACCCTCAAACGAGTTAACCCAACAAGTTGAAAGCCTTCATCACGAGTCAACGACCAAGTGAAGTGAGCAACCTTGCGTCTAAATAGAGCACTTAGAACCGCGTGCGAATAGGATAGTAAAAGTGTCAGAGCTTAGTGAAATAACGTCAAGTTCGACCTAGTTAAATGTGAAGTACCGTGCACAGGAGAATCTACACCGGTGAATGCAGAGCCTTTTCCGGCTGGATTATTATTGCTTTGGTACCGTGGCTGCTGGAGCAGAGAACCGGCTACCCCGCTGCTGTGTGGGATTTACCCGTGAGGAGCATCACTCGAGCCCGTCTCTAGGAAGAGGCTGGCTGGCTTTCATCCATGCGGTCCCGCATACTTGGATTATAGCTGCCGCTTTGTCTACCGATCGAGGGGAATATATGTACCGCCTCCCGTAGCTGGAGCTTATTAGTTCCTCGTTGATCCAGACTTTTGCTCCCGAACATTCCTCTCCCCTGCTGGCTTACAACCGGAGGGAACCCCCTTAGTATCTCCAGCTGACCTACGAGTGTACCTTATATAATTCTTATGCTACAGGTGGTATTAATTATCCCCTTCGTAATATGCTCATGGACTTACGCTCTTGACTTATTCATGCACATTCTTCGCCTTACAAGCGCAACTCTAATTCTTAATAAATGTAAGATAATCTTGGTGCTCTTCTAATAAATATTATAAACAGTACTTTCTTTGTTTTTTTTTTTTATTTATTTATTTATCCTTTATTTATCCAGGAATGTCCCATTGAGATACAAGATCTCTTCTTCCAGGGAGTCCTGACCAACACAGCACACAACAAGTTTCAACATAAAACAGGGCATTAAACAAAAAACATACAATTCAAATATAAATACAGAGGGTCATTTGTGCAGTGGCAAGGAGCATAATCACATCAACAATAGCATCAGGTAAAACAGTTACATGTTTCATAAAGGGCTAATCGTAGCATACCTTTAAAAGCATTCACAGTAGGAAGTGCCTGTAGACAAAGTTTCACTTGCAGCGTATTCCATAAAAAGGGAGCATAGTGGGAGAATGCAGCTTTACCAAGCTCTGACTGCATCAAAGGAACATTTAACAGCATCCCATTTGCTGCTCGTCTGGTATTAAAAAAGCAAGTATAAAAGGACAGAAGTCTGGAGATATATAAGGGCAGCTTACCTAGCAATGACTTAAGGATAAAAATCAACATGTGTGATTGTCTTCTTTGGTACAGAGAGGACCATCCTAATGACTGATACAAAGTGCAGTGGTGGGTGTGAGAGCCTGCACCTGTTACAAAACGTATGGCAGTATGGTACGCAGAATCCAGCTTTTTAAGCAGGGAGGAAGGAGCATGCATATAGATTACATCGCCATAGTCTAATACAGGCAGAAAGGAACTCTGCACAATTCTCTTCCTGGCTTCAGACGGGAAACATTTCTTTAACCGGAAGAAAAAGCCCAGTTTAGGTCTAAGTTTTCTCAGTAGGTTCCCAATATGAACATCAAAGGCCATCTTTTCATCAATCCATATGCCCAGATATTTATAGGATGCTACTTTGTCAAGGCATGTCCCTTCCAGTGTCAGAATCGGGGGGACAGCTGTATTAGCTCGAGAGCGAGAGAAGGTCATGTACTTGGTCTTTTTTGCATTAAGGACCAGTCTTAGCCTTAGCAAGGAGTGTTGTAGTGTATTAAAAGCATCCTGTAGAAGCTCTATGGCCTGAGTTAAAGAGGAAGCCACTGTGTAAACAACTGTATCATCGGCGTATAAATGAAAACGTGCTGGGTTTATCCCATTTCCTAGTTCATTTATAAAGATGGAAAATAAGACAGGGGCCAAAATAGAACCTTGTGGAACACCTTTGTTTACAGTAAGAGCAGCTGAGGTATAATCTTCTACTGAAACACACTGAGTTCTTTCAGATAGATAGTTTTTAAACCAGCTCAAAGCCATTTTACCAAGACCTATGCAGCCAAGCCTTTGCAGTAGCAATGCATGATCCACAGAATCAAAAGCTTTAGACAGATCAACAAACAATGCTGCACAGTGTTTTTTAAGCCGTTAAGCCGTGTTATTGTGTGGGTGTTCATCTCATATACATGTGTACTGTATGGCCAGTAGTAATGTACATAACTCAGTAGTGGTTTAATGATACCATACTTATTCAATACAGTCAGGGAATTGTACCCCTCAGTTACACAACCACTACAGAAACATTTTAGTACACAAGTTCAAGTTGAACTCAAGTTCAGACCTCTGTTACTCTATTTCATTAGCACTAAAAGTGAATTTCCTTTTTTGCATTAGTAGCTTCAGAATGTTATCTTTCAAAAGAGACCAGGCTTATGCCTGTGCTATAAGTATAACGTATAAGGATAAGCTTTGCAAAAAAAGTATGCAGTCCTCAAGTTCAAGTAAAAAGATTTCCACTTTTCTGCCCGCCTGTTAAGAGGTTAAACACTTTTTTTGATCAGTTTTAACACCATTGACAGAGACACAGATGCACGCATCAGCATTTTCTGTCTTTATTGAAAATTGTATAATACAGTATTCTGACAGTAACATTTCGACTAACAACCAGAGGGGAGTGCTGCAGCACCCTCAGCACCCGTACTTCCAGCGCCTATGAATGAGACGTGTCCTTGACAATGCTGTGTGACTTCCTCAGACACTGTTTGTCATGAATAGACTCAATTGTAGGAAGTGATGTACCGGTGATGCGTTGGACAGTTTCACCACCCTCTGCAGTGTTTTCCAGTCTGAGGCAGTGCAGTTGCCGTACCAGACTGTGATGCAGTTGGTGAGGATGCTTTCTATGGCACACCGGTAAAAGTTCACCAGAATCTGAGGAGACAGGTGGACCTGGACCTCCTCCCTGTAGGCCGACTTATCGTTGTTTTTGATAAGGCCCACCACTGTTGTGTCATCTGCAAACTTGATAATGGTGTTGGTGCCATGTATATGAGTGTAGCCCTGGGTGAAGAGGGAGTAGAGAAGGGGGATCAGCACACAGCCTTGCGGGATGCCGGTGTTCAGGGTGATGGTGGAGGAGGTGAGATTGTTTATCCTAATAAACTGGGGTCTGTTAGTTAAGAAGTCAAGTATCCAGTTGCAGACGGAGGGGTTAATGTCGATGAGGTCACCAAGTTTGGAGATGAGTTTGAAGGGGATGATGGTGTTGAATGCTGACCTGAAGTTGATGAACAGCTTTCTCACATGGGTAATGCTCTCATCCAGGTGGGAAAGGGGCGGAATGTAGCGCTGAGGAGATTGCGTCCTCTGTTCTCCTGTTCGCACGGTAGGTGAATTTTTCTTTATCCAGTAAGGGTGAAAGGCCAGATTTGAGGTGAGCCAGGTCCAGCCTCTCAAAGCACTTAATGATAATGGGGGTGAGTGTAACAGGGCGGAAGTAATTGAGGCTCATGGCAGAGGAGTGTTTCGGGCACATGGCATGATGGAGGTGATTCTCAAGCATGCTGGGACAACTGCCTGGGCTAGTGACAGGTTGAAGATGTCAGTTAAAACCTCAGTCAGCTGCTCAGTGCTGTTCCTGAGCACACAGCCGTTGACACCATCAGGGCCAGCTGCCTTACGTGAATTAGTCCTGCTCAGTGCAGTACACACGTCGGTGGGGTAGAAAGTGAGGGGGTGGATCTTAGCAGGGAGATCAGTTTTGGTGGGCGCCTCCTGGTTGTCCCTGTCAAAGCGGGCATAAAGGTTATTGAGCTCATCAGGGAGGGAGAGTTCAGTGGTTGGGGGAGATTTATTGGTGGGTTTATAGTCTGTGATGGCCTGGATGACCTGCCACGTGCGTCGGGAGTTGTTGAAGTGGTCTTCAACCCTTAGCTTGTGGCTGTGCTTGGCCCACTTGATTCCCCAATTCAGGTTAGCTGGCTGAATAGTAGTGTGTGTCACCAGATCTAAAAGCAGTGGCACATGCCTTTAGCAGTATACGGCCCTCTTTGTTCATCCACGGCTTCTGATTGGGGAATGTAGTAATCTGCTTAAGGGTGGTGACACTGTTGATGTTGTAGTCCACAACGGAGGAGGTGTAGGAGTCAATGGACCTCATGATCGAAAGTGTACATAACTGTCTTCGTAAGTAGTTTGTATACGAATTTACGCAAGTCCTCCTCTGGATGCCTGAACGCGTGAAGCGGTGTTCGTAAATGGACAAAATAGTCTCAGCTGAATGAAGAATGTCACTCATTCTTAAACTGAAAGCGTGTTCTCGTACACTTGAATTTGCATACAGAAACGCCCTGCCAGCTCCTTATAAGGGAGAGAGAGGCTCTAAGCATTGAACTACGTTTCTGCTGACCCCTGTGAGGACCGTGTGCGCAGGACCGAGTCCACAGGCAACGCAAAAGCAATTTGTGATTGATCAAAATTAGATTAGATTAGATTCAAATGTATTGTCATTATACAGCACAAGTACAATACAACGAAAATAAATTGTGGCATCTAACCAGAGTACAAATGTAACAGTAAAGTGCAATAGTAACAAACTATCATTACACATGGGCAAAACAGAGTCCATTCTCTTCGGTTCAAATAACAAACTCAGCAAGACCGACGGCTTCTCAGTTACAGTGGGTGACAATATTGTCACAAGGAAAGAAGATATTATCTACCTGGGTTCCATCCTAGAGGCAAATCTTTCCTGTGACAAAATGGCATCCAATGTAATAAAAAAAGTCAACCAACGAACACGATTCTTGTACCGGATCTCCTCACTGGTAAACAAGAATACCCTGAAGACTCTGGCAGGAGCACTCATTCAAGGGTACTACGACTATGCTTGCACCTCATGGTACCAAAGCACCTCAAAGCCGCTAAAAACTAAATTACAAACATCTCAAAACAAACTGGTCAGACTACTGCTTGACCTTACTCCTAGAACCCACCTCACCCCTGCCCACTTTGACAACCTAGGATGGCTTAGAGTAGACGACAGAGTACAGCAACTTGCAATGGGCCTGGTCTACAAGATACACTACACGACCAAGGTACCCATGTACATGTCAAAATACTTCCCAAAGGTCAGTGAATACCACGATCACAACACCAGAGGGAGCTCCACAAATCATGTTAAACCCAGATTCGGCTCAAACAAGGGACTAAACACGTTTCGCAATTATGCCACATCAATGTGGAACGCCCTACCCAAAGCTGTAAAGGAATGTGAATCACTACCCACTTTCAAAAACACGGGAGACTGCAATTCAAAACTGGCCCCTGTAAATGTCCTAACACAACCCCCCCCCAATGTACAGTAAATTACCAAGTATGGTCTTGTCAATATTCCAATGTACAGTTTTGCTTGTACAGTTGTACAGTGCCCCCCCCCCCCCCCACCCACCCAACCACCTCCAATGTACAGTCCCCCCCACCCCCCCCCCCCCCCCCACCTACCCAACCTCCTCCAATGTACAGTTTCTACGTCAAATGTATATACTCTCTTTTCTGGACTCTTTTCATATCACAAACAGTACTGTATTTGCAAATCTGGTATGTCATAAATGTATAGATGTAGCAGTACAGTACTGTCTATCTGTATGTCATGTATGTCATATGTTATGATGAATTGAAAATGGGGGACCCTGATGTAAACAAGACGAAAGTCTTTCTCTGGTCTGCATCCTCTTAACAATTGTATGTATTGAGCTGTACTGTATTGTACCCATTATGCAATCTGTTAATAAAGTTTTCAATCAATCAATCAATCAATTTCAATCAATTCAGTAACATACAATGCACATGTGATTCAACTGGATATAAAATATATAAATACTACTGAGTAATAGTGCTCATCAGATGCATGTACAGAGTTGTAGTATTAATACGTAGGCCTACAGTGATACAGGTGTAAAGACCCTATAGTAGTATGTCATACTCTAGAACATGACATATTAACATGACATCTTATTTAGTAGTGTCAATAAGGGTACATGGCCACCCAGAAAAAGCGGCATGGGACGAGTTAACAGATTAACGTGGTGTCAGGAGCGGAGCACATAGAGGCTGAAGTGAAAAAGAAATGAGCTCATGTGAAGTGCAAAAAAAGATTCAGCAGTCCGATGCTGTGCTCGACTTTGGAACGGGGTTGGTGAGTGTGTTCATGAACCAGGGGGGCAGCGCATATCCGCAATCTCCTAATAAAACAAGTCATTCGGGCGGTCAGGTGGCGTAATGGAGATTGCGTTCGTCACCAACCCCGGAGACGCTGGATTCGTCTGTTCGAATCCAGCTCACAGCTCCGGGGTTGTCACCAGCTTGGCTGGCCGTTCACACTAATACAATTGGCAGTATTAGAGGGTAGGAGAAGCTGGCAGGGTGGGTCCGGGTCGTTGTAAACAGCGACTCCTACAGTTCGGTCGGGGCGCCTGCTAAGTGTGGATAGGATCTAAGGGCGGTAGTGTGATCCTTCCACACGTTACACGCTCTCAGTGAGAGTCCGCGCTGCCAGGTGAAAAGAAGCGGTTGATTGGCTAGACGTGTGTCGGAGGAAGCACGTGATAGCCTCCACTCTCCCAGACCGACTGTGGGGGGTAAGTGCGCAGTGACCAGGAAGGGGATTGGGAATTGGCATAACGACTAACATTGGGATGGGAGAAAATCGGAGGAAAAAGGAGGGGGAAAAAGATCAATAAAAAAAAATAATAATAAAACAAGTCATTCGAATAATAGAAGCCTACTGTTGCTGGAACGATTCATTACGCACGTATACAGTATGTACCAATTAGCCATGTGTCTCCAGCATCTCCTTGCTTGAGGTGCACACCCACAGATCTGTTCTGTAAGATATAGGAGTTATGTACACCTCCTGGGAAGCGTGAGACCACATAGAGCAGATGGTTGATGTGCACATGCCAAAGGTAGACAGTACCTGGATGTCTGGTCCGGTTCCCTGTAGACTAGAGAGTGCAACCTGGTAGCCCAATAGCACTGTCATGAATCCCGCTAAGCCAGGAATCCATGAAAATCATGAAGCTTCAGCCCTTAGCCTCTTAAGCATCGGACGGCAGGCCGTCACGCACGTGCGTGCACATTGCAGCACTTTGCCCTCGTCTGTCGGCTCTGGGCTGCGTTTTCGCCGATCAACCAACACATAGTTGGAAAGTTGAATTTGCTGCTTTTCGATCATCACCACACTTAACCTATTGCGTGATTCCATTCTCGAGTTACAAGACGAAACAATCTGCGAGCGTCATTTGACAAGCCGTTCGGATGAGTGACCACGTCCGGTTGTGAACGGCCCCTGAACTGACCAGTCACCGCTGATGCCGAAAATGATTGACCACCATTGTAGCTAAGGAGCGTCTGCTCCGAAAGCGATGCCAGACGGGCGCTGACAGTGGGGGAAGGTGACACAAGAAGATGAAGAAGCCCATTGTTTTGACTAGAGCATCGAAATGAAGGCAGCGGATGGCCATTTTGGATAATCATGCTGAATTTTTACTGGTACACACATTACAAAATCCTTTGTAAAAACATTCATTTTCCGTGGGACTTTTATAAACTTTGGACCTGTAGGCCTACTACATAAGACTTCAGGCTATGGAACCATTATGCTTTCCAGCTCCTACCTCTCAGCTGGAACTTAAAAACAGGCATCTGGCAACAAGTACAAATAAATGTGAGTACACAAAACTTTTACTTCAGTGTGTTCAAACCTATGTTACTCTATTTCATTAGCACCAAAGTAATTTTTCTTTATTGTGTAAGAAACTTCAGAATGTTACCTTTCAAAAGAGACCAGACTCATTCATGTGCTATAAGTATAAAGTATAAATCGCAAATTCTTTGCCCAATGCTTAACCGTTTATGCGCTAATAACGAGTATACTCGCCAATAACGAGTATACTCGCCAATCTAATAACGCCAATAACGAGTTTACTAGTTTTTATTATCGTTATTTCCTTTATTCGCTATTGGCATTCATAATTCATCCAGCAAGGCTTCGGGAGACTGTGGACTCTGTCGGATATTGCAACAGCTCAATACCACCGCCTGGTGGATTTCGGGCGAGTGGCACTCCACTCTCAACCGGATGGTGCGTTCTGTGCATCGGGGAAAATGTTCCGGGCAGAGCTATCTTGTTATGTGGATCCAGACAAACACTCTGGTGCATTGGATCGCTTTCGAGACGCAAGAATCAATATGCTTTCGATGTTTATTGCGTCGTACAAACGGAAAATGGATCTAGCAGATCGAAGTCAAATAATTGGAATATTTTTTCTCCAGACTCATCGGCCACAGGTAAGAGGAATCTAACGTTAATTCCAGCTCGATTGTCCATTTATTTAATTGCAATCTATCTGATCAACGTATGATGTCGTACTAAAGAAAGCTGTTACTGACAATCAAGGAATCATAAACGACCACCCCCCCTTTCCTTCACGCATGATGGAGCATAATGTATACCGATCATATGCATTTGAATTGTTTAATATAGCATGTATAGGAACGAAACGCCAATCGATTATGTATAATATGCGTCAGGCCTATAACTCGCGTTCTAGGAATTACTGCTCTACACTCTAAAAACATACTTATATTCACGACAGTATTAACATGACAATGTATGAATGGGAAAATATAACGTTCCCACATCGATACCCGATGTTGAATGGGCCATAGTAATGTCGATATAGCTATAATATTTAAAAAGTTATAGCCCTGCAAAGAAGGTGAGCGACTCCATAGGCTTACAGTACTGGCAGTGAGAGGTATAAGATGCTCATGATACGTGGCGCTCATTGTGTTAAGAGTGCATCCATTCATGAGTAATGATCCACAGCCTCAGTTTATCCATTTTGTTCGCCAGAGACCGCAAGTTGGCTAGGAATATGCTGGGAAGCTATAGGCAGCGAGGGTCTAGCTTTAGCCTAACTCGCAGTCCTCCACGTGTATCCTCTTCTGCTTGCGATCACACCAGGGGCGAGGAGCTCGGCCAGCCAGCCACACTGTGATGATATTCCCCGGTGTCCGAGCAATCTCGTTGGGGAGCTGAAGATCGCCGATAACATTGTCAGATTGTTGTAATCCAAGATATTGTCGGGTGTATGATAAGAAAGCAAGAACTGTTCTGGGTGAGCACACTTAAAACAAATAGGTACATGTAAAACATTTTAATTAAATAAAACATGAGTTGTGTTTCAGGAAGGGAACCTTTTTTGTAGCAGATTTTATTTGCCAAGCTTGGAAGAGAAGGCAGAATCTGTGTTCATGTAATCTGTATTTAGATAATGAAGTAATGTGTAATGTAATAATGGAACACTGCAACTGTATTTTCCATGTCTTATAAACCCATGAGGGTTGGGCACTTGCATGACATGAAAATAAAAGAATCAATCAATCAATCAATCTAATAAAGTATTTTACTGACTCTTGAGAGTCGGGACAAAACATGTCCTAGAAAAACATGGCATTTTGTCACCATTGTCAGACGTCACCACCATCAGTCGGAGGGGACATACTGTACAAGCAAAAACAAGCAAAAATTCACAATAGCTGTGACCTTTTTGCGATAGGCCACTCCCCTTTTAGCCAATTGCCGTGAACACACACTCACACACACACCATTTCAGCCTCCTAGGGCGAAACCTGTGGCCGCTAGAGAGAGTTGGGACGGTTTTGTGGATGACCAACACAACTGACAGATTGACCTATCTAAAAATGGTTTCCTCTAAAAATGTATGAATAAAAAAACCTGTTCCTTTACATGGAGAGTAAACCCTTTAAATATCCTCATAATAATCAAGGTAAATTAAGAAATTAATTAAGTAAGTCAAATTAAGGGGCAGAAATTCAGAATCTTACCCTTATTCCGACGGGCCCGGTACTGGTCCCAAAATGACATCACGTCATAAATCAGTCTCTCTAGACTGTATGACATAATGTTGCGTTTTTTGTTCAAAATGTATCCAAGAGTAAACATCCTAACTAGGGATTCACCGAAAATTCGGCTACCGAAAATTATCGGCCGAAAATGGTTAAAACGGCTCTTTCGGCTTTCGGCCGAAAGGGTTTTAGCACCGAAAATATATGACCGAAAGTCAAATAACGTGTTGTTGTGATGACGTCATCAAAACGCGACTACTACAGACATACCGGTAGCATGCGCAACATGTAACGTGAGCAGCTTGGCAGCTCTTCCTGCATTCTACAGCCTGTGATAACTAACTCCTCTTGGGAGTAGGGATGCCCCCCGAAACCCGGTTCTAAACTAAATTAGAAAAAAACTGAGTATTGATCAGCTCCGACGTTAATGGTACTGCCATCAGTAGTCTAGGAGCGGATTAGCTACGGAGCTAACAGTGTACCATCCATCTGCGACGCAACGGTGGCAGCAACAGTGGACACTGAGTAATGTTAGCGTTATGACGAGTTCATACTACACTACACGTATGAACTCGACATAACGTTAACGTTACTCCGTTTAAATGAAGTGTTTAATTAGCAGCAATCTGTTGTTGAAAATGTATCGTTAAACCGCAAATGGAAATGCGAGGACAGGAAGTCGTCATCAATCGTTGTAGTCTCTCGTAAGCTACGTCATCCCCCGCTAAGAGTCATGGGAGATGTAGTAAATGCAACAGTCCTGTGTGTGTGTCTTTATGCAATCGTTATGCAGTTTTAAAGCACCTTGGCTTTGTTCTGAATGCACTTTGTTGTAATTATCCTACAGAGAAAAGAAAATGCACTTGACTTTAATGCACATTTTGTTGTATGCAAAGAGAAAATGTTTAAATTGTACAATCTTTCAGCAGTCAGTCTGGAATTAATGTATGCATTCAAAAGTGCTGAATAAATGTTTTATGGGCCCATAATAGTGATTATTAATATTATTTAAGTTAAGTTTAGCCATAATCATGTCTTTTGCCATAATCAGGTAGCTAAAAAAAAAAAAAACATATATATATTTATATTTATATTAATCATTTTCGGCCTTTCGGCATTCGGTTTTCGGCCAACTGTTTCCTATTTTCGGTATCGGTTTCGGCCAAGAATTTCCCATTCGGTGCATCCCTAATCCTAACCATGTCACAACAGCAGTCATAGTGTATATTTTCAGCAATACCTTTGTTTGTTTACCCTAAACCCCAAGGTAACCATGTACATGTCAAAATACTTCCCAAAGGTCAGTGAATACCACGATCACAACACCAGAGAGAGCTCCACAAATCATGTTAAACCCAGATTCGGCTCAAACAAGGGACTAAACACGTTTCGCAATTATGCCACATCAATGTGGAACGCCCTACCCAAAGCTGTAAAGGAATGTGAATCACTACCCACATTCAAAAACACTCTCAAAGAACACCTACGGGAGACTGCAATTAGAAACTGGCCCCTGCAAATGTCCTAACCCAACCCCCTCCAATGTACAGTAAATGACCAAGTATGGCTTTGTCAATATTCCAATGTACAGTGTACTGTATCTACAAAACCTTCTATTTAATCATCTTCCCTTTATTCATTTTCTTCGATTCTTTGTACACGTTATCTCAAGAAGGTGCTGAACGAGCTCAGTGGTCATTTTTAGCATGGTGTTATTCACTGTCAAAGATGCAAAGAAAAATCATAATTTATATTCTCCTTTGTTCCATCACAATGTACTCAAGCCTAGTAACAGACACAATATTTCTGACACTGGGAATACATTCACTGAGGTCCATATATGTCCCTCGATACCAAGAACATGCAAATTGACCATTTAGAAGTGGAGCAATCTTCCATTTACTTAGGTGTGTATTTTAGGCGGATTTTCAGAAAATAGGGCTCAGGCCTAAGAGGTTAAAAAAACTATTATAAACCCTTCATTAAAATTAAACTTACACTTTCCTGACTAAGGTGTTTAACCCTGACTGAAATTAATCTTTAAGGGGTTTGTTTTAAATACCCCTTGGTTTTTATTAAGGGGTGTGCACACTGCATAGATTAAGATTAGTTTGCGATAAATAATAACATTAAAGATATGGAGGATATGGATTTTGCCATGTTGAAATCTAAATGCAGAGGTTGTTTTGTGTAAACACAGAGTAAGTTGTTTAGTTGTGTAGGGGGCGACAGTGTCTCGGGAAGTAGAGCATTCGTCTGGTTATCCGGAGGATCCCGGTTCGATTACCGGGCAGCGTGTTGAGGTGTCCTTGAGCAAGACACTTAAACCCCTAACTGCTCCCGATGAGCAGGTTGGCAGCTTGCATGGTTGCCTCCGCCGTCGGTGTGTGAATGAGTGAAATGTGAGGAACAAAAACGCTATATAAATGCACCATTTACTATTTATACCCCTGGAATGATGTATTAGAGTACAACAAATGGTTCCATGGTACCAAAATAAACCAGATGGTCTCTAGTTGCACCGAACAATGGTGGTCGAACGGTTCAGATTCCATCATACGTACCCACCATAACTCCTACATTTATGATCCTATTTGGGTGAAGCTTCACACATAGGTTGACAGCAGGGCAAGGACGGATTCTCAAATATGTTTCTAATCGGTCAACGACAAGTATTTCATTTATTTTTTTTAAATGTGCAAAAATAAGCAATTGTC
>NC_140178.1:26633260-26730760 GCF_963971535.1 Notolepis coatsorum
TGTGCTCTGCAGTCTACACGGTCTGTGCTCTGCAGTCTACACGGTCTGTGGTCTTCAATCTACACTACAGGGTCTGTGCTCTGCAGTCTATACACAGTCTGTGGTCTTCAGTCTGACTCTACACGGTCTGTCCTCTGCAGTTTACATGGTCTGCAGTCTACACGGTCTGTGCTCTGCAGTCTATACACAGTCTGTGGTCTTCAGTCTGACTCTACACGGTCTGTCCTCTGCAGTCTACATGGTCTGCAGTCTACACGGTCTGTGCTCTGCAGTCTATACACAGTCTGTGGTCTTCAGTCTGACTCTACACGGTCTGTCCTCTGCAGTTTACATGGTCTGTAGTCTACACGGTCTGTGCTCTGCAGTCTACATGGTCTGTAGTCTACACGGTCTGTGCTCTGCAGTCTATACACAGTCTGTGGTCTGCAGTCTATACACCGTCTATGGTCTGTGGTTGGGTTCAAGTTCAAGTTCTTTATTGTCAAATACACAACAATACAGGCACATTGCAAGTAATGAAATGGCTGTGTTTCGAGCAAACTCAGACTCAACAGTGCACAATTAAGAAACAACAATGAATACAAGAATGGTAACAATAAGTAGTAGTAGGATCAAATAAAATATAAAATGAAGTAAGATAAAATAGTCAATTATATACAGAAAGTGTCATGTGTCATCCAGGCCAAGTCAGACACAGTCCATACAGGTCCAGCCCAAGTCAGACACAGACAGCATATACAATCATAACAACAAGGCAAGGCTAAGTAGGCTAAGGTAAGGATAACGAATCAATTAAAGCATGTACAACTTGATTGACAATGTTCAAGGTTTTAAATTCTACAACAGAGGGGAGAATCTCAAGCTTTAGGGACTGTTGGAGTTCATTCCATGAGTTAGAGGGGCATCATAGCGAAATGCAGATTTACCCTGTTCAGAGCAAACTTGAGGGACCTAAGGACCAGCTAGTCACTAGAACGGGTTCCATAGGAGGTAGGTTACCAATAAGGTCCAAAAGAATGAACAAATACCAGTGTTTGTTGCGCCTCTCCATCAGAGAGGACCAGCCAACCTTCTCATGAAGGACACAGTGATGAGTGTCGTATCTATCGTTAGTGATGAATCTGAGGGCAGAGTGATGTACAGAGTCCAGGGATTTAACTGTTAAGGGTTGAGGCCGCAGCATGCCTATAAATTACATCACCATAGTCCAAGACTGATAAAAAAAACTCTCTTCTTACTAATCAAAGGAAAGCTGATTCTGTTTCTGTATAAGAGGCCAATTTTCTGTCGCAACTTGGAGGCAAGGTTGTCCACATTAAATGTAAATTTCTCATCGAGCCACACGCCAAGATATTTATATTCAGTGACCACTTACGGTAGATATGTGGAAACCACCAGATTCAATATATACTCAAAACAAACAAAACAACTACACAATAACACAAAAGAAACCAAAGGAAATAGCCAAAACAAAACTAGGTCCAAACCCACTCAGCAGCTGAAGCGCTAATAGCGAAGAGTCAAGCCTACCAGGTGGTAAGAGACGGTTTCGTGGTGTAAATACCGCAAGTGTAACAGGCAAGTGTATATCTGCCTATGATGAGTATTCGAATCACCGTCACAGTACTGCACCATGCTGTCCCTTCTTCCTTGTTTAGATGGAGTCCATGAAGTCCCGGTGGGAGCGTGGGGAGCCGTCCTATGGGGATGGTGATTTTGTGCAGAAGACAGCGACAGCAGGTGAGTGCGGGGCCACCAGGGGGGGGTAGCCTAATTACCGTCATGCAGTCTACACATGTGCTCCCTCTTTCTTACGCAGCTGGGGGGTGCCGCTGGAGGGAGCAAGAGGTGGATTGGCTGGCTGGCATGGAGGGGCGGTGCCCGGAAGGACGGGCGCTGTTGAAAGGAGGATCAATGGTGGACAGTAGACAGAACGAGAGTCGAGAGGACGACACCGGAGGACGCCGAGCTGCGGGAATACTGGGACACGCAACTTTTTGTCTTGTGCTTTCTTCCAGTGGAACATTTTCCTATTGCAGACTGCTGTGTTCACCCTGCTGTGGAACTTGGTGGAGCCTCAGACAGGAGAGATATTGTCGCAACGCTGCACGCCGTGAGTAAATGGATACAAGATAACAGAATACGTGCCTGACAAGCGAACTGTTTCCCGAGCGGTCAGTGGAGGAATAGAAGAACAGTGACTGCATTGGAATTGTGAATGATATTAACTGTGTGGAGCTGTGGATTATAAGAACGGCATGCAGACAGTAAACAAGTAAACTGTGGAAGATTGGAGCGCAGTATTCTGGACGCTCCTCCCTCTGTGAACTGCCTCTCTTTTTATCGTGTGGAGGATATATAGTTGTGCATTTTGACTAACCCGCGAACGGGGGACTCTGCTTTTACTGAATGTGCTCTCCATTTCAGGCGGGAGGACATTACTATACGGAGTACACTAAAAGCCCCATTACCGACAGAACGTTTTTAGCCCGAAGGCGTGAGGGGCTATGGGAGCGGAAGGGGGAGGAGTCCTTCCGGCCCTCACCTTCAGGCCCCGGTCATAATTAACCTTTTTGTATTGTTTGTGACTCAGCGCTTCCACTGACCCAAACCTAGTTTAGGATATGAGAGGAGCATTCTAGCCCTGGCCATAACCCCTAGTAGTGAACAGCACCCACTATCCTATATAAGCCCCCTTAGTTTGCTGTGTGACACCCAGTGTGTATTGACATAACATGTGTTCTCTATAATAATTTGCCGTGACTCCCTGAGATATGGTGTGATATATATTTCAGGCTATTTGCAGTGAACTGTGTTTTGAGGTGTAGTGTGATTCTGGACTAGTTGTGTGATAGTCTTAGACCTGTGTGCAGTGTGAGTACTCTTCCTCATGTGTGTAGTGCCTTAGGGGTGGGGACAAGTAGTGTGGGTGGGAGTAGCAGCTTGGGGTTGGCCGTCAGGGCATTGAGCGCTTCCTCATTTTAATTACCTTAGGCCTAGGGGCGTGGGTCTTTTAGAAATAGGTTAACTAGTAATTATTTATGTAGAGTATAACCTTGTATGTTAGATATCTATTTTCCTATAATAAAATCTTTCTTATTGTTTCTTAAAGCATTCTCCGTGTCTGTTTGTGGTCTTGGGGAAATTCATTGTGGTAGGTCAGCTGAGCCCTTTGGGAAGTGTATCCGTGCGTTTGCACACTTTAACCTTAGACCTGGATACTTCCCATGGGGGTCTGGTGACACACGTTCCAGGCTCTCGTACAAAAAGGGAAGGGTCAATACTCAAGGTTTGTCTTCCGGTCCAGGGTCAGTTTCACAGGGGAGTATCTCAGCCAGTCCAGGGTCCAGTACCACAAACACCTTCTCGCTCTCACCTCTCCTTCCAACTACCTCTCACCTCACAAACTCAGTACTGTATATCACACGCTCTCCATGATCTCTGCTCCTTCCTCACCTCCACTCAACCTTTCTCTGTCTCTCCTAGGGATGTATGCTATGTGTGTGTGTGTGTGTGTGTGTGTGTGTGTGTGTGTGTGTGTGTGTGTGTGTGTGTGTGTGTGTGTGTGTGTGTGTGTGTGTGTGTGTGATGTGGGTGCACAGGTGTATTCTATCAGTCCCAATCAACTCCTTAATTTAGTGACAAGGGATGATATCTGCGACAATATAAATGGCAGTGGCGGCTGGCCACCGGGGCGCTAGGGCGCCGACCCACCTGTTAAATGAGAGAAGAATAAAAGAAAAACGTTTTTGTTTTTTGTTTTATAGCCCTATAAATAATATAAACATGTTTAAAATGAATGATATTTACTCATTTTAAGTATGTTTGTGTTTCCAATGCACAATATAACGTTAATATATCAAATAAAAAATACTCGTTTTCCTGAACAGGAAGTGACTCACTCCTGCCGCATTTCTCCTGCCGCATTTCTCCTAGCCGCATTTCTCGGCCCGGGCTAGACGCAATAGCGCTCTGAGTGCGCGTCACTGTTTGATCGCTGTATCCGTCGCAGCCAATCAGTGCGTAACGCGCTGTGCGTTGAAATATGATGTATTATGTTGGAAACCGGGCGCGATTTGAAGCGGTCTAGGCAAGCATCCATAGCAGCGTCAAGAATTTCCGTAGCCGCATTTCGCGGAGACGCTCTCTGATTGGCCGGCGGCATTATTTTTTTCCGTAGCCGCATTTCGCGGAGACGCTCTCTGATTGGCCGACGCCACTTTCTATGTTCCAATTCTAGGTTTAGGTTGGTAGAGATAGTTGTGTTGTTGTGAGATGCAGCTATTTGTCTTAGAGCGTGACTGCAAGTTCTTTCGACGGTTAAGCTTAGGCACTCTTTCAAAGTTGGTTAGAGTTAGAGTTTGTCTTAGAGCATGGCGATAGAACGCCAGGTAGTTTGCAGTCTGTTCGACACGGAAATGGACAAAGAAATCAAGTACTTGTGTTGTGTGGTGCTAACAGCTAACACTTGGCTAACAAGCTATATGGCGGATGCAGTCTGGACAGTGGACAGTGGTCTGGATATACATCATCAACAGCGGATTATACACTTTATCAAGCCCTCCGGCTGGACCACGTTTCAATTAAACAAAGTGAGTTTATGCTGTTGTGTTGTGATGCAGCTATTTGTTGTTAGCTCACACAGTACTTGTTGGCTAACAACAAGCTATATATGGATGCAGTGTGGAGGGACATGCATGGACAATGGACATCAACACAGTCTGGACAATGGAGTGGATATACTTTATCAAGCCCTTCTGCCTGCTGTCAACTTAACAACAAGGTAGATTTGCGATATCGCTCTCTCTCTCTCTCTCTCTCTCTCTCTCTCTCTCTCTCTCTCTCTCTCTCTCTCTCTCTCTCTCTCCTAACTAACTAACGTGATTCTCTCTTGCTCTCTCTCTCTCTCTCTCTCTCTCTCTCTCTCTCTCTCTCTCACTAACTAACGTGATTCTCTCTCTCACTAACTAACGTGATTCTCTCTCTCTCTCTCTCTCTCTCTCTCTCTCTCTCTCTCTCTCTCTCTCTCTCTCTCTCTCTCTCTCTCTCTCTCTCTCTCTCTCTCTCTCTCTCCCTAACTAACTAATGTGATTCTCTCTCTCTCTCTCTCTCTCTCTCTCTCTCTCTCGCTCTCTCTCTCTCTCTCTCTAACTAACGTGATTCTCTCTCTCTCTCTCTCTCTGCGTGTGTTTGGAGACGGAGCAAGTTTGTTTCTAACTTTTCTATTTATATATTGTGTTTCAAGTTGTGAATTAGACTGTACTTTATTTGACTGGTTGTGTGTTGCTTGGTCAGCTGTCCGCTGCCAGTGACATGCCAATGCGTGGTACATGCGTGGTACATGCGTGGTACATGTTTGCAAAATGTTTGGTATAGCGCCCCCCCATGGAAAGAATGTAGCAGCCGCCACTGATAAATGGCACTATAATAAAACAATGTATAAGCATAAGCGGCGGGTAATGAAGGCTAGGGTAGGCTAAGCCTTCCCAAATGTTATGCTGGGAATTTTGAAAATGATATATAATATATGTGTGCAGCATTATATAGGCTACTGTATTGTGTGTGTGTTGTCGGTGCAGCCCCCTGGTGACAATCAGGTGATAATTCAAGGTGATTATGGGTAGGCTTAGGTTAAAAAATGTAGCCAATCACATCCTGATCCCGCTGCAAAGCATCAATTCTTTTTTGTAAACACCTGCATTCAGAATTTCCACCCGCCAATCGCTTTGTAGCAAACACCAGCGCGGTATTTTGAGTAAAATTTCAAAAAGCTAAATGGATATACAGTCTTTTTTCAAGGCAAAAGATAAACAAAGTCATTCAGAACCAGCACCAGCGGTCGCACCCCTGCAGCCACAGTGAGCCCTGCCCGGGCTGCCCGTGATCCTGACCGGATCACCCCGAGGCTATTGTTGAGATGTTGCTTTATCTTGGAAAACAAGGGCTTGCTCTACGAGGGCATGATGAGAGTCAAAGTTCATCAAATCGTGGAAACCTTTTAGAGCTACTGTATGTACATTGTTTTCAAAGCATGATGAGATCCAAATTATGAAAAACGTTTCTTTTTGGCTCTGTCATTGGCCGTCGGCACCGCAACTTGTGAACGGTCTTTCTCAGCAATGAGGCACATCTGAAACTGGCTAAGAACAACAATGCGCCAGGAGAGACTGTTAACTCTGAGTCTGCTTCACAATGAAAGTGATCTCACAGACAAACTTAAAGCAGAAGAGATCATTGATGCCTACCATGCCAAGACGAAACATTGCATATTGCTGCATTAAGATAAGATAAGTTATTCATATTGGATGCCTTAATTTGAACACTGAATTTGTACCATATTAAATAAGTGGGGCTCGCTGTAGTAGCCTAGTAGTGGGTGTGTGTATTGTATGAATTCATTCACCATGGCTCTTAAACAGGTTTAAGCCAGCTCATGAGAGAGACCGTACATACCACAAGAAGCTCTAAACAGGTTTAAGCCAGCTCATGAACATGCATGGACACCACACTCCCCTAAGCACCATGTTGTCACTGGCAGTTTCACTGGACACGGTAACTGTATAGTATTCTACACACATTCAAGAGTCCTCCCCATGCTGGAGTGACAGTGTTCTTCTGTTTCAGCATGGGTGTCTGACAGGTGTGAAAGAGTCCTCTCCCCTTGGCACCACAGCCATTATTCCGCTGCAACAGGAGCACCCCCCCTGGTGGAATTTGGCCTTTTTCAACAGACCTGGACCTGACAAGACAGCTCCATGAGGGAGCCTGTCAGTAACCGTATAGGACCCAGTCCACTGTGCCCGTCACAATGTGGCAAATGACCAGAGAGAGGGGAGGAGGTGGGTGTGTGTATGTGTGTGTGTGTGTGTGTGTGTGTGCGTGTGTGTGTGTGTGTGTGTGTGTGTGTGTGTGCGTGCGTGCGTGCGTGCGTGCGTGCGTGCGTGCGTGCGTGTCCAGTGGTCACACAGTAGTATTGCAGTCCCCACGAGGTGCCATGTTTTTGAACTGTGTTTTGAGGTGCATAATTCTTAGCCATAGGGGGGTATTGGTGGTATTAAAGTTTGAGAATGTTTGTTAACTGGAGCGGCTAAGTGGCGCAGTGGGCAAGGCGCTCGCCACTAATGCAGGAGATGCTGGGTTCGAGCCCAGCTCTCGGCATTGCTACCAGCTTGGCTGGTCGTTCATACTAATACAATTGGCAGTATTAGGGGGTGGGAAGCTGGTGGGTGGGGATTGGACGTTGTGGACAGCGACTCCTACAGGTCGGTTGGTGCGCCTGCGCAGCAGAATCAGGAAGCAACGAGGGCGGCGTGTCCCTCCCACGCAGACCCTCGCCGCTGAGAGATTGCGCTGTTCAGGTGAAAAGATGCGACAGCTGCCTCCTCGTGTACCGGAGGGGACACGTGATCCAAGGCTTGGTCCACATTGCAGCCGCCTTGTGGGAGGCATGGCCTAACAGCGTTCGAGACAGGGGAGGGTAGAATTGGACAATACGAAATTGGGATGGGAGAAAAATAGAAAACGGGAGAAAAAAGTAGATAAAAAAAAATAATGTTTGTTAACTTTTGTGTCTTTGTTTGATCAAATTCATATCACTATTAGTGCAGTAAGACACAGTAGGAACATCCCCACCTGGATAGAAATAAAACATACAAATAAAAAAAAAATATATAGTTTGATAAAGTTTGATATTTGATATTTTGGGATAATAAAAAAAAAGAAGAAAAAAACATGTATTTCATTGTGAAAAGTGGGGTCCCCAACAGTACCCTTCCAATCAGGGGTCCTCGCCATGTATGTGTCTGAATGAGAGAAAGAGAGCAGAGAATGAGAGATTTAGAAAGAGGATGAGATAAATAGTGAGTGATATTGGGAGAGGAGAGCAATTGTCTATGGGACTGACTGAATCTATCTCAAGCCAAAATGATCTAATTCACTAACTAGCCACTTGATGAATGAATGCCTGCATTCTCGTCAGTGAATGTCAAATTCTACTGTCTCTCAAATGTTTTTGCCAAGAGGCCAAGTGATCCAGTGGACCTGTCAGACCTTGAAGGTGGCCATTGAATGGTCTTTCAGCCACTTCTTAAGACCGTCGCCTAGAAACACTATTCATAAGATTTGACAGAATTCAAATAGACTGTTGACTTGCATGTGCGTAAATAGCTTGTGCTAATGAAGGCTTAATTGCGTAATTAAACACCATTTCGCCCAAGAACAATCTCTGAATAACTCATTTTAGATTGTATCATAAGCTTATTAAACAAAAAAGCAGCAGTTACTCTGTAGGCTATCCCACAATAATTAGCATTTTGTGTGGACATTTGTTTTATTTGCATTTTGGTCATCCATGGGACCAAAATGGTGCTCAAAATGATTGAACGAGCATGTCATAGACAGGGGGGTGAACATTGACCTATTTTATAAATCGCGTACACCGGTTTGTGGATGTTAGGTCAGCAATGTATCTTATTGCCTATTGTGTAGTCACTGTAGTGCATGTCTATAGTGCTCTACTATCCACAGAGGACATGTCTATCTAGGCTACTATCCACAGAGAACAATGTATAGGCTACTATCCATAGTAGAGGACATGTCTAGGCTACTATCCATATTATAGGATATGTCTAGGCTACTATCCACAGAGGTCATGTCTATAGGCTACTATCCACAGGGGTCATCTAGGCTACTATCAATAAAGGACAGTTGGTGACCCCAAGAGCTTTACTTTAGCACCACTATAAGACCAAAATTCGAATGGTAAATAATTCCTTTGAAATCAACAATAAGGACTACAGGTCTGTAGTTTCATTAGGATGCCCGCCAATTCACTCTTCGCTCCTTAGTTACCATCGCTATGAGTAACTGAAGAAATACAGCTTTTATTTGTTTAGCAAATGTGCATTGTTGATTTGAAAGAGAAGCAGACAAGAATGTCTACAATAGGCATTTGAAGGCTACAGGATGTCACAACGATCAGCAACTAAATAACATTATAAACCTTGGAGGCAAAATCGTTAAGAGTGTGAAATGAGAAACTAGTTTATCTGGTGATTCAGAAGACACAGAAGTAAAGGAGTTAGGGTTAGGTCTTAAAAAAAACAAGTGTGTCTACATTCAGTAATAATGACTCCACTCTTCTGTCTCTACAAGCTTCTTTTAGCTGGCCAGCAGTATATCATCATCATATAACGGTACCTAAAGTTAGTCGACCAACAATGTTACACGCTGATTGCCAGAGCTAACAACTTTTAACCGTATTCACCACTGGCAACAAGGTATATTACTCAAAGAGAATCAACTTCTTTGCCAAATGAAAACATGCGTTGGATGTACAAATATGGTTTCCATATAACCATATAACTGGACTAGTGGTTTAGCAATGGGTGAATTGAGAGGGAACTTTCATAGTTTCATCGTTTTTTTTTTACACCATACATTCAGAAAAACGTGAGATGCTTGTTTTTCACAACAATATACAACAATCTATACAAACTATACAATACAAGGTACAACACTTTATTCTACAGTGTAAATAGCAGTACTAGTACTAGTCCTACAAATGTGACAAAAGTTGTTATCTATTTTGTTTGATCTATCCGATCACCTCATCCCACCTCATCTTTTTTCAACTAACCATGTATTTCAAAAGTTTCAATGCATCTACTGACTACCATCAGTAGCATAACCTAGGCATAGCATAACAGGAGCCATCACCCGTTATCAGACACATAACTATTGTGTGTGAGTCCAGCTATCTCATAGCATCCATGATAGCCCATTAACACATCCTGCGCCATAAACGTCGTACAACGTGTTTCAAGGTCATGCTAATTCTGCCATTCCACGGCGTACGACGTTATTGAGATCATATTTCATTTTTTTGCCATGTTATTCATAATTCCCTCACGGAGCCTGGTCTGATGCAGTGGGAGCCTGCACAACTCTGCAATGCTTCAATACTGCCGCCTGGTGGATGATCGGCGAGTTACAACCGGAAATGGATCTCTGGAGATCTCCGTATACCTGGCAAATGCGTCCGGTACTCACATATTGTTACGGGACTCTAGACACACGTCCGTGTGTAGCGATTGCTGCCATAACGCAATAATCGATATGATTTGGGTGTTTATTATGATTATTCAAACCGGAAATGGATTTAGGAGATCGCCGTCAAATAAGTGGGATCTTTTTCCTGCAGTCTCATCGGCGAACGGTAAGAGGACGCTGACGTCATTTTCAGCGTGAGTGTTTATTATTATAAATGCAAACTGCTCTGATCAATATATCACCCATACTACATAAAGCATTTACTGACGATCACGGAATTATAAACGACCCCCCCCCCCCCGTTCATCCGCGCATGATAAGTCATAACGTTTAGGATCATGTACAGTTGAAATTTTTAATATAGCGTGTATCGCCAACAAACGGCAGTTGATAATCTATATATTATGCGTGTATGCCTATAACTCGCGTTCTAGGAATTACTGCCGAAAACGATAAAAACATATTTATATTCTAGACGGTATTTTCGTTTGAATCTATGAATGAAAAAGTATAACGTTCCCACATCCTGAACGATAGATAATCGATGTTGAATGGGCCATAGTAATGTCAATTTAGCAATACAATTTAAAAAGTTATAGCCCTGCAAAGAAGGTAAACATCTCCATAGGCTTAGACTGGTGGCAGTGATCATACATTGATGGATAGAAGCGTGGCAGGGAATGTGTTAAGGCAAAGGTCATCTTCCTGTATATCCAATAGCTTAGCCCTCATCTTTTGTGTTACAGTGGAACCAGCCATCTGCAAGCATTAGGTAGGTCTATTTAAATCATGAGTCCGTCAAACATCAAACAGAGTACTGAACTGATCTAATACATCTACTAAGAAGCATAGAATTATACCATTAGTTTTGGGTCATTTGGCAACATTTGATTGATATAATCCCCTTTCTCCATTATAGAAATGATCTGTTCACACAGAAAATCAAGTTGCATTGCTTTGATTTCTGACATGCTAGTCAAGATGAGAAGCTCGTTCAGCCACAGACTCATCCCCCCCCGACACTCAACTAACCGCCTCGGACAGTCCTTCATACCAGCGGCCATCAGGCTCCACAACAGTGGGCAGCGACTAGCAGCCTCCAGGCCCCACAACAGGGGGCAGCGACAGCGACTGCTACCAGACATTGACCTGGGACTTATAGGAACCCAAGGGGGACAAAGTAGACTACCCTGGTACTTTGATTAATGTATACTCAGTAGATAGTAAATTATTATAACACTACCTCTTGCATACTGCACCTCATGTGACACTGTGAATAATGTGAATATTCCTCAGCTAGTCAGATAGTAAATTATATTGACCATATTGATCAAATTGTTTACACTGCCTGTGTTGTCTTTTACTACCTGTATACTGTGTTGTTTTACTACCTGTACCCCTCCCCCCCTCCCCCCCATGCTGCTATGATGCCTGAATTTCCCCAAGGGGATCAATAAAGGAATATCTTATCTTATCTTATGCTACACATGTGAGAGATATCAGTGTTTTTTCGATGTATATTTGGTTTATAACTGATATATAGAGACGAGATTTAAGAGGGTAATACCATTATCATCAGGGTTTGCATGTGTGTCTGTCTCTAGTCAAACTAGACAGAGAGCCATAGGGCTCCGAGGTCATCGGCAGGGTGGTAACATAAACAAGCTGATACCGGCACAGAGCGAGGGAGAGGGGTGACATCCTTAATGAAACAGTAATGAAACGTTTTGAAATGTGTGAAAGGTTATTAGCAGTTGTCATGACAGCGCATTGCATGACAACCAGGAGGGGGCGGGCCGTCGTTGCTATGACGAAGATCTATAAATCGAACAGTGGTTCCGGGTAGGGGCAGACTAAAATCTGACTGAGACTAAGAGGGAAGAAACCAGAAGAGACTCTCTCCTCTCATCACGGAGAGGGGGGGGGGGGGGGGGGGGGGATGCCACATCATCATTAGCTTCGGCTAACACGAGGATGGTTCAGGCTAACGACCAGGCCTGACCACTATTGGACTGAATAACAGCAGAGACGATAGCAATGAAAATACAATCTGATAACATCTGGGCTGAGGTTTCTGTTTATCAAATAAACAACGCTTCTCCTTGTAAGGTATTACGCTGTGTCAAAGTGTCGAATTCTTACGAAGGTGGAGAATTATTATGGTGGTGGATCGCACTAACGGGGAGAGATAAGGATTGTACCGCCAGTATATGAGACGTCAGGATCATTAAAAGTACACAACGCAGAGGGATTGGATGGAGAGAGGATAACACAAGAAGACGTGATACTGGCCGATTGATCAGAATCTAACACATGGCTCTTGGTCTTGATCCATGATATCAACGTTAGTATTGGTGAAATTCTCAGATACAGAGAGCCCAGTATTACCCCAAGATCCAATACCATTAGGGCATACTGCCTGTACACTACAGTACTCATACCTTCCAATCGGACCTGGCTTACTCTGGAGGGAGATGTGTAGCCTACTAGGGGTTCTTCCCTGGGCCAGTAATAATTGGTGTGATGAGGAGATCCACAGTTTGTGTGGTCATTGTTTTCTAAGTTAAGTTATACTTTTATTAATCCCCTTGGGGAAATGTGCCATCTGCATTTGACTCATCATAGTTATTTAGGAGCAGTGGGGCAGCCGCACAGTGCACTGGACCAACTCCAGTTGTAATGTCAGTACCTTGGTCAATGGACCAACTCCAGTTGTAATGCCAGTACATTGGTCAATGGACCAACTCCAGTTGTAATGCCAGTACCTTGATCAATGGACCAACTCCAGTTGTAATGCCAGTACCTTGATCAAGGGACCAACTCCAGTTGTAATGCCAGTACCTTGTTCAAGGAACAAACTCCAGTTGTAATGTCAGTACCTTGATCAATGGACCAACTCCAGTTGTAATGCCAGTACCTTGATCAAGGGACCAACTCCAGTTGTAATGCCAGTACCTTGGTCAAGGGACCAACTCCAGTTGTAATGTCAGTACCTTGGTCAAGGGACCAACTCCAGTTGTAATGCCAGTACCTTGGTCAATGGACCAACTCCAGTTGTAATGTCTGTACCTTGATCAATGGACCAACTCCAGTTGTAATGCCAGTACCTTGATCAAGGGACCAACTCCAGTTGTAATGCCAGTACCTTGGTCAAGGGACCAACTCCAGTTGTAATGTCAGTAGCTTGGTCAAGGGACCAACTCCAGTTGTAATGTCAGTACCTTGGTCAATGGACCAACTCCAGTTGTAATGCCAGTACCTTGGTCAAGGGACAAACTCCAGTTGTAATGCCAGTACCTAGGTCAAGGGACCAGCTCCAGTTGTAAGGCCAGTACTAACTCCAACTCCAGTTGTAATGGCAGTATAGACCTTGGTCAATGGTCCCTTTATCAAGGAAGGTACTGGCATTACAACTGGGTTGAGTGCTGACACTGGTTGGAGATACAAATTTGACAGACAGCAGTGATATTATTAGATTACATTTAATTACATTCAAATGCATTGTCATCATAGAGCACAAGTACAGTACAACAAAAATAAGTTTGGCATCCAGCCAGCATGCAAATGTAGCAGTAAAGTGTAACAGCAATATACAATGTACAGTTTATTAAACTAGGTACAACATATACAAATTAGTACTACTGAGTGTAGTGCTAATCAGATGTATGTACAGAGTTGTAGTATGGGTCGACAGTGGCTCGGGAGGTAGAGCAGTCATCTGGCAATCCCGAGGTTCCCGGTTCGATTCCCGCTCCTTCCGGGTTAACCCCTAATTGTTCCCGATGAGCAGGTTGGCACCTTGCATGGTTGCCTCTGCAGATAACTACTCTCAAACATACATAACAAAGCATAGATGGCTGAAGGCATCAACTCCAGATCACATCGTCTCTCCATCAGAGTCCTTCTCAGTCTTCCGAGTGGACCGTACAGAGGAATCCGGTAAGAGCATTGGAGGGGGACTATGTCTTATGACCAACACAAACTGGGTAAATCCGAAAGGAAGTGAAGATACTCTCCCGTTCATGCTCACTGGACCTTGAACATCTGACCATCCAATGTCGCCCGTTTCATCTCCCCTGAGAATTCACTGCCATAATCATGACGGCAGTGTACATCCCTCCCCAAGCGGATACCACCAGGGCCCTCGCGGATCTACAGAGACGGCTGAACAAACATCAGATCAAGCACCCAGACGCAGCCATGATAATAGCCGGCGATTTCAATCAGGCGAAACTGAAGAAAGTGATGCCAAACTTGCTCCACCAGGGGAGGAAATACGCTTGACCATTGCTACACCCCGTTTAGAGCCGGTTACAAGGCAGTACCGGCTCCTCCATTAGCTGGTCCAACAAGCACATCGGATCACGACGCCATATTGCTTATCCCCGCATACAGGCAGAGATCACGTGATGCTGTCGTGTCACGTGAGGTAAAGAAGTGGTCCGACCAATCAGAGGCCACGCTACAGGACGCATTCGATGATGTCGACTGGGGAATGCTTCAGGTGAGCTCCAGTGGCGTCAGTGAGTTCGCTGATGTTGTTGTCAGTTTCATAACAACACTAGCGGATAGCATTGTCCCCACGAAAAAGGTTAGGGTCTTTCCTAACCAGAAACCGTGGGTTGACAGTACTATCCGAGCGGCTCTGAAAACTCGCACCACTGCTTATAACCTGGGCAGAGCGTCAGGAAACATGGAGGTGTATAAGGCTACAGTCTATACTCTGCGCAAGGCTGTAAAACTTGCTAAGAGGACATACGCTGATAAGATGGAGGCACAAATGGCCCAGAACGACACAAGAGGTTTATGGCGAGGACTACGGACGATAACTGACTACAAAGTACCCTCAATGGGGAGTGACGACACCTCTCTCGCGGACCAGCTCAATTCCTTTTACGCTCGGTTTGGTGCAGACAGTAGCAACGCTAGCTCACCGGCTAACGACGTCACTGGCGCGCCGGCCGTCATGGAGGGGGGGGGGGGGGCATCCGCGGGGGGAGGGCACCCTCTCATCTCTCATTGACGGAACACAGTGTGAAAAGAGCATTTATGCGGGTGAACACCAGAAAGGCAGCTGGCCCAGATGGGATAACAGGACGTGTACTTAAGTCCTGTGCTAACCAGCTAGCCCCAGTGTTCACCACCATCTATCCCTGGCTGAGTCCGTGGTCCTGGCCTGTTTCAAGGTGTCCACTATAATACCGGTACCAAAGAAATCCTCCCCAACAGGTCTTAATGACTACAGACCGGTGGCACTCACCTCTGTGGTCATGACATTTTTTGAGAGGCTGGTTAAGGATTACATTTGTGCCTCTCTCCCCAGTGATATGGACCCTATCGCTACTGTCGGGACAAAACCTCATAACTCCAAAAACCCAACTTTTCAGCAGATAAAAAAACGAACACAGATTTGAGGGTGAATAATAGAGTTAGGAGGTTTAGACAGATGATCAGTTTAATGCTTTCCCATTGTTTAAACTTTGTAAAGCCCACACACGCATATGGAGGATGATCTATGGAGTTGATTTATATAAAAGTTATATGAGGTTTTGAGGTTATGAGGTTTTGTCCCGACAGCAGCGCTATGCAATTTGCATACAGGCCAAACAGGTCCACTGACGATGCGGTCTCCCAAGTACTACACAGCACCCTCTCTCACCTAGACTGCCAGAAGGGGGGCTATGTGAGACTGTTGTTCATTGACTATAGCTCAGCGTTCAACACCATAGTCCCCACCAGACTGGTGGACAAGCTGATCGAGCTGGGTCTGAGCTCCGCTCTGAGCGCCTGGATACTGGACTTTCTGAGTGGGAGACCCCAGGCGGTCAGGGTGGGGGGTCAGACCTCCAACACCATCACCCTGAGTATCGGGTCCCCCCAGGGCTGTGTTTTGAGCCCCCTGCTGTATTAACTATACACACATGATTGTGTGGCCAAGTTCAGCTCCAACTCCACAGTGAAGTTTACGGACGACACAGTGGTGGTGGGGCTGATCTCTGACAACGAGGGGAAGGCCTACCGGGAGGAGGTTGAGGTACTGGAACGCTGGTGTCAGGACAACAGCCTGCTCCTGAACATTGGTAAAACCAAGGAGCTGATCATGGATTTTAGGAGAACACAGCAGGGGACACACACACCACTGAGGATAAACGGGGCTACCGTGGACAGGGTGAGCAGCTTCAAGTACCTGGGGGTCCACATCTCAGAGGACCTGACATGGACAACACACATAGACTCAGTCGTAAAGAAGGTGAAGCAGCGCCTCTACCACCTGAGACAGTTAAGGAAGTTCCGAGTATCGGGGAAGATACTCCAGTCCTTCTACTCCGGAGCTGAAGAGAGCATCTTGACTGGAAACATCACTGCCTGGTATGGAAACAGCATGGCACAGGACAAGAAGGCCCTACAGAGAGTGGTGCGCTCAGCTGAGCGTACTATGGGTATTGCATAGGGATGCTCGATATTGGCTTTTTTACCGATACCTGTAGCTGAGGGGTACAATTCCCTGACTGTATTGTTAGATATGATATTTAATACCACTACCTCATGTACTTTAACTTCTGGCCACCCAGTACAAGATATAAGTATGATGAACACTTTCCCACCTGATGAAACGAACCAACACAAATGTACCAAATCGAATATTTAATACAGCAAAAGGTGTATACAACATTCACTTAATTACATTTATGATTTGAAATATTGAATATGCACTTTTATGGCAAATTAGTATTCGTAGGTAAATCAACATTGAATGTCCAATCTCTGGTTGCGCAGGGAGTAAGTATACAACCTGGAATATTTAGGAAACGATAGCGATGGTACTTAAATGATTATAGCTGGATACACTAAGGGGGGGGGGGGTCCCGCTGGTTGTAAGACAGTAGGAGGGGGGGGTTAGAGAAGCCGCTGGCGGTATCCCATCTGGCCGACGGTGTCTTGGGAGAATCCAAAGTCTTGGACACAGTGCCCACAGAACCTCGGGCCGCAGACGAATACAGCTGGACCCTCTGTGGAACGGTATCTGCCGGTCCACAACGGAGAGACGTGGTGCGACCTCACGTGTAGAGCGCCGCCTCACCTGAAGTCCTCTCCGGGGGGTAATTCCAACACTCGGCAGTGTTGGCCTTTATCCATGGAATAATCAAAGCACACAAAGCATAATCCAAGAGCCGTGGAAGGCTCGCCGTCGTCGGGTAGAGTAATCCAATATACAGGTCCAGTCGCTCTTGACCCGGAGCTCCTCGGATGCAATCACCACTAGGGGTCTGACCAGCCTGGATAAGCGTCCAGATAACGTCAGGAACGATGGGGGTACTGATAACTGTAGAACTCGAACCGAACGATGCACCATACATAAATAGACTATTATTAGCTTAATAGAATACGTCCAACTCGACGGTATGGTGCCAAACTATGACCATTCAACTATTAATCTACACGATATCTCAATGCCTATTCTGGGCCAAGTAGGCCCTACTACACCGCACGTGCGTCGTGGGGAGGCTTTTGCGTCTGTCACTCTGTTGGAGGGTAAAGAACTGGACTAAAAGAAAGTTCTACTTTACGAGCACCATATATATATGCGCTATGAACAAATAGTACCATTCGTATTTCGCCCGGCATATTACTGCGCGGAACCGGGGGTTGCCTCGACATGTTAGGCGGCACGATTGAACTTGGACCTAGGGGTATGGCAACCTGGCGCCAGGTTCTCGTCCAATGGTAGAATGAAACTATTATGGGCTGTTTAGTAGAAACGGGGATATTCAATGCATATTGTACAAGGAATATACAGGGGATATCAAACGATATACAAATACAATTAAATATATATATATAAATAAATATACATATTCGGTTTAATCTGATCCTTCACAACAGCCGCCCCCTAATTAGTCCCACCTAATTAGCTAAGCAGAGACAGATTAACCGCACTGTCTTCCACTCAAGGTCCGCTGTAAGGGTCAGTCAACTCACAAAGTCATAGGGTCATGGTCATCATCGATAGTATCTGGGAGTCGGGGCAGTTCTATGAGCCTCGCCACGGGACGTGTGTAGGTGCGCCCTTGGACGAGTACTTCAGCTGCTCGGACCTTGCCATCGGCACCGGTGATCACTTTGCTTACGCGGCCAGCCGGCCACATAGCTCTGGGTAGTGACTGGTCAATTATCATGACGACTGTTCCTTCTGTCAAATTGTCTCTCTCTTTTACCCACTTCTGGCGGGTCTGTAGAGACGGTAGGTAGTGAAGTAGGAAGCTGCTCCAAAACTTGTCAGCTAGTACTTGGCTGTACCTCCACATTCTTCGGCCGTTCGCTTCTTCGGGCCTGTACATTGTCTGGGGTAGCGCGGGGTCCAGCCGCCCCATTAGGAGTGTGTTGGGGGTGACTGGGTCGACATCTGCTACATCACTGGAGACGTAACCGAGGGGCTTTGAGTTCAATACTCCCTCGATCTCCGTGAGGACTGTCATTAGGACTTCCTCTGCCACAGTCTGGGCTCCGAGTACGGCATACAGGGCTGTCTTTATAGAACGTACTTCTCGTTCCCAGGTTCCACCGAAGTGGGGTGCGTTCGGGGGATTAAACTGGAAGTCAACCTGGGCTGGAGCGAGGTGGGTCTTAAGTTCTGGGCCCATAGCTTGGAAGCTCTCTCTCAGCTCTCTTTCTCCGCCTTTGAAGTTGGTCCCGTGATCAGACAACAATGTAGACGGTTTTCCTTTCCGTGATATGAATCTCCGGAAGGCCATAAGGAATGAGTCTGTGCTCATGGTCGGAAGGAGCTCAATATGTATCGCTCTGGTGGTCATGCATTTGAATACAATACCCCACCGCTTCTCGGTGCCTCTTCCTCTCTTTATATACAACGGGCCAAAACAGTCCATGCCTGTGGAGTGGAATGGCTTGTCGCCGATTCGGAGGCGACAGGGGGGTAGGTCAGCCATCCGTGGTATGCTGGGCTGCGCGCGCCACTTACGGCAGTCTAGACAGGTTCGCTGGAAGCGCCGTACTGCTTCTCCGCGAAGACTCTCTCTGCTCCTGCGTGGTGCACATCCTCGTCGTATTTCTTTATGATCAGCTCTGTGACCTTATGTCGGCTGTTCAAGACGATCGGGTGCTTAATGTCATCTGGTAGATCGGGGGCTCTCCGCAGGCGACCACCCACTCTGATGAGATTATGTGCGTCACTCTCTGGTGCCAGGTGAATCAGTCTGCTGTCTGATGGGACGGGGTTTCCTCCCTGTAGACAGTCTAGCTCATCGGGGAACGAGTCTCTCTGGGCTCGTTGTAGTAGAAGAAGTTCTGCTTCTTCGTAGTCAGCTGCTGACATGTCAGTGGTGGACTGAATCTCTGGGTGGTGCCGCAGGAATGTTCTTTGTTGCGCACTCTCTAGGGCAGGGGTGGCCAACCCGCGGCTCGCGAGCCGCATGCGGCTCTTTGCCCGTCAATGTGCGGCTCTTCCATCCATAAAAAAAAATAAAAAAAAATAAAAAAAAAATATTTTTTTTAAATTTTTTTTTATTTTTTTTTTTTTTTTTTACTTTTTTTTTTTTTTTATGTCACTCATTCCATAAGGACGTAGAATAAACATTTACAATTTTTTTTTAAATGGTCCATTTGCATGTTCTTGGTATCTGAATCTACATGTAGGGACATTATATGGATCAGTGTCAGAAATAGTGTGTCTGTTACTAGGCTTGAGTAAATTGTAATGAACCAAAGGAGAATATCAATTCTATTTAAAAAAAAAATTATCTTTGACTGTAAATAACACCATGCTAAAATTGACCAGACCTGAAAAATCTAAGCAAATGAATAAAGGGAAGATGATTAAACAGAAGGTTTTGTAGATACAGTACTGAATTCTGCCATCTTTTTTATAATGTAAATTTCTCCACCATTCTTCATCATATTGCAACACCGTTTTTTGCAAGACGTTCACAGAAAGGTAGAGAAACTAACTGCGTTCTGTTTTATGGCAATAACGTTCAGGTTTGTGGGAGATAATCCCAAAAAATAAGAGAAATTAAAAAGTAAATCCAGAAGTCAGATGATTGACAGGGGCTGGTGTGAGCTGGGTAGGGTAGTTTTTCGAAATTTGAAAGCCCTGAGTCTCTTCCTTCAAAAGACTACACTCACTTTTGGCTGTGCCACTTCCTCCTGTCAATATGCGCCGGTTTCCGACTCAATGCCCTGAGATTTCTATAATCTTATATTTCACTAATAACAGTTAAAATAATTGGTAAACAAACATAATGCTGAAAATATACACTTTTACTGTATATCTCGGGCTTAAGAGGTTAACCCTGTGAGGCCCAAATTAAAAAGAAATTAGCAACTTCAGAGGCCAGAGGGTGGGACATATAAACACATTTACTATCAAATAGCATTGTGAGGCTGAACAACAGGACCAATTGACTATACATGTGCTTAAAGGGGAACTATCTTATAAATGGCTTTTTTCAGTGTTTACCATTGTTTCTTAGCTATGTGGACTTATATTAATAGGATATATGTCTCTAATTCTCATATTGGCGAATTCTTCCAATTCTCCTCTCACAATATTCACCCTCACTGAACTGAGTCATCTGAAAATGTGCATATCTGTGATGTCAGAGATTTCTCAGCTGCATAATAATGTGGCAGTTGATGTGGCAGTTGGCACCAGGCCACACAGTGGTTGGAGCCCAGCCTCAAAACGGCTTAAGATCTTGAGGTAGAAAAATGCGGTTTTTAGTACTTGATTAGAAATACAAAACAATGCATTTTTTTTGAAAAAAACCTAGGTGTTCCATAGACTCACAGGAATTGTGTAAAAGTGCCCAAATAGTGAAAGAAATAGTAAAATAGTTCCCCTTTAACATTTTTTAAATAAACATTATTTTTTTAAATGGCTAAAAGTGATTTTGTAATTTTGCAACCGTGGGTCTCACAGGGTACTTTTAACCCTGTGAGGCCCAAATAAAAAAGACATTAGCAACTTCAGAGGCCAGAGGGTGAGACCTATAAACACATGAAGGGTGTCGTGACTGAAAAAAAAGGTTGAGAAACGCTAGTATATGGTGTGGCTCTTTGTGGTACCACAGTCATTTTTTTGTGGCTCTTAGTCTCTGACTGGTTGGCCACCCCTGCTCTAGGGTAATGCAGTCATCTATGTTCGGGTCTGTGGAGGCGACAGTGCTCAGTCCACAGAACATAGGCTTCTTGTTCTCAGCCTCCTCTCTACTTGCTTCCCTCGGGGTGGGCGTAGGCCAATCTCCTTCCGGGAGCTGGAGGAATGCTGGTCCGTCACTGTAGATGTTGCGACGGGTTAGGTCATCCAGGGACATTCCCCGGGTGATGACGTCAGCTGGGTTGTGTTTGGTATCCACATACCTCCAGCTTGCTTCTTCTGTTAATTCTTGAATCTCGGTGACTCTGACTCCCACGAAGACTTCGTATCTGCATGAATCAGACTTAATCCATGTGAGTACTGTCGTGGAATCTGACCACAAGATTGTTCTATGCACCGGAATGGTGAGTTCACGTTGGATTAACGTGGCTAGATGCGCTCCTGCGAGGGCTGCGCAGAGCTCTAGACGTGGGATAGATTGTTGCTTACGTGGGGCTATTCTTGAGCGGGCCAGTATGAAAGCAGTGTGTATCTCTCCTCCCATCTCTTGGGCACGCAAATAGGCAACCGATCCGTAGGCTACTTCGGAGGCGTCGCTGAAGACGTGTAGCTCAATCTCGCATGTCTCTGGCCTCACTGTGGATGGGAAGTAGCTGCGGCGTATATTGACACCTGGGAGTGAGCGGAGTTCCGTCTCCCACTCTCTCCATGTTGAGGCAAGGTGTGCGGGTATTGGGTCGTCCCAGCCCTGGTCCTTGTCCCATAGTGCTCGTACAATCATCTTTGCCCTGGTGGTGTAAGGTAGAATACATCCCAGCGGGTCATATTGTCTGGCGAGTGTTCTGTACACACTCCGTCTGGTGGTCGGTATCGCCGCCGACCTTCCTTGCTCTGGAGCCAAGGGTTTGTGTCTATAGTGGAGCGAGTCTGTTTTGAAGCGCCAGACTAATCCTAGTGTCATTTCTTGGGCTTCTCCTGGGATTGTCGCCATCCAGGTCTCGCTGCTGGCAGCCTTGTCTGCGGAGGAGAGGCTGCGCAATACGTGCGGGTCACTGCTGGCCCACTGCCTGAGATCAAAGCCTCCTTTGATTAGGGAGGCGCGTAACTTGATTAGGAGAGCCTCGGCTTCTTCTTGAGTCGAGACGCTTTGTAGACAGTTGTCTACGTAGAAACTGTTCTTCACACTGTGTTGGACCTCTTCATCTGCTGCTGGGTCCTCTGTGACGTGTTTCTGTAGTGCAAATGTAGCACAGCACGGGCTGCATGTGGTTCCGAAGGGGAGTACTTCCCACTGGTAGATGGATGGGTTCTCATCTCCGATCTTCTCTCTCCATAGGAATTGTAGCAGAGGCTTGTCCTCCTCTACTAGTCTCACTTGCAAGAACATCCCTTTGATATCCCCGCTTATAGCCACCTTGTCCTGGCGGAAGCGCAGTAGCACGCCTAGTAGGGAGGGGCCGAGTGTGGGGCCGGGCAAGAGCTCTTTATTCAGATTTTGGGATCCGATCTGGTAGCTGCAGTTAAACACAATGCGATCCTTGCCATTGTGATGGACCTTGTGATGCGGCACGTACCATGATTCGGTCGTCTGATCGGCCTCTTTAATGTCAATCTTTGTTACGTGTCCCGCTGTGATTAGCTTCTCAATTTCAGCTCGGTACACACTCTGTTGAGCGGGGTCTTTGGCTAGGCGCCGCTCTGTGTTCAGTAGATAGCGCTCCGTGGCGTCTTTCTTTGCGTGAAAGGGGGGCATTCCCTCTCGCCTCAGGAGTGGAGTTGCGTATCTCATCACTCCGCCGACTGTGACTCTCTTTGTCCCCTGCTCGAGTAGGTGGATGGCGTAAATGTCTTCTTTAGAGCGAATGTCTTTTTCTGTCGTTCTGGAGTGGAAGCAGCTAGTGGCTGCGGTTCGGTTGAGAGATTTAGCGAGGGGGCCTTGTAATGTCCATCCTAGGCGGGTCTCGACTGCTGCAGGACAGCCTCGGGGGCCTGTATGGACCCGGTCAATCGGGACTATGAGTTCTGCATGGTCGGAGCCTATCAACAGGGTCGGGGTAGCGCCGTCTATGAGCGGGATAGGTAATTGGCGCAGGTGCACATATTTATCCATCAACTTGGTGACAGGGTAGGTGTACTGCGAGAGTCCTATTTCTTGGCTGGTGAAAGCATTTGTGATCTTGTACCGTCGCTCTGGCTGCCCGTTGGCTGCGATAGTGAAGGAGACATTCTCGCCCTTTATCGTCTTTAAATCTCTTCTTATTGTCCGAATCGTCATTTAGTTCTTGCTCCCCCGCAGTCCCAGCTGAGTCGCAGCGGAGGCGAGCAGAAGGGTCTTCTCTGACCCGTCATCAAGGACGGCGTAAGTGTCCATGACTTTATCCTGGTAGCTCAATGTCACACGGACTACCTTTAAGAGCACTTGAGCTCCGTTGCTGCTGGCGGGGTCAATGTACATGACACTTGCCTTGGTGCCGCTCCGTGGTGCAGGTATAGGCCGTCTTCCGTTACTATCGTGTAGTATATCTAGATGGGCTCCATCGCACCGGCTGCACCTTTTCTTTAGGCGGCATTCGGCTGCCATGTGGGGCCGCGCACATCGATAACAGCGCCGGTTGGATTTTATCCATTGGCTCACTTCTTCTGCATTCATCTTTGTGAATGAGTCACATTGTGACAGCCAGTGTTCTTTCTCACAGTAGGGACACGCTATCTTCCACTTCTCCTTTCTCGAGGGGGTGCTGTGACTCTTACTGCTCGGTACTGACTCTGATTGGTGCATGACAGTCACCGATCTTCTTCCATCACTTATTCTCCTGGGTCCCTCTCTGGAGCTTGGCGTGCTCCGCCCGAAGGTGTCCAGTCGTAAGCTGCTGACCTCTCTCGCCAGGAAGTCGGCCAGATCAAGGCGGGATGGCTCGGGGCCGTCGGGATCTCGGTAGTCCCTCTGCCGCCGAAAGCGCTCCTGTCTTGCGGGTGGCAGCTTCTCCAAAATCCTCTCAACGTTAGAGTTGGCGTACAGCTCATGCCTGCCCTTCTCCCGTTGAGCTCCCAGCATCCCCACCAGGGACTGCACTTTGATTGACAGGTCGTCTAGTGAGCGATTGTCTGTGGCTGGGGGTAGGCGGTCAATATGCCTTATCTCCTGGATTACGTAATCCCATATACGTCCATATCTTTGATCCAGCGCTGCAAGGGCCGCTGTGTATGGGGTCGAGGAGGTAGCATAGGCTAGCGCTATATTGTGCGCTCGCGGTACTTTCAGGTGTTTCAATAATATTGCATACTTGTGGCGTTCATCAGCGACATCCACCATCATTGTCTCTAAACACATCCGGAGCTCCGTGTACTGTGCTCGACTCTCATAGGCGAAGTCTGGGAATGACGGCGTGGCGTTGTATGACGCCGTGGATGGCTGATACATCGGCGAGCGTTGGGGGAGAGACCTCCTGGGCGAGTCCCCTCTTGCGCCTCGCTGTGGGCTGGTACTGGCAGGGTACCATGGCCCGCTGGTCCAGGTACTGTTCCTCGGGGCTGGTCGTGCGTCGTGCTCACCCGTAAATAGAGTCGGGGGTCTGTAGCGCAGCGCCGCGGGGGTATAGCCTGGACTGTATGGGACCTCCTGGTCCGGTGGAGTACTGTGCTGTCGTCGGGCTTGGTTCTCCTCTTCTCCCTCTTCTTCTTCTATCAAATCTTCCAGATCTTGTAATCGTTTATTTAGCTTCTCCGCAGTGTAGGCCGCTCCTTCCTTGTAGCTGGGTCTCGCTTGGACCGGTATGGGAAGGGGGTCTGCGGGGGGTCTAGACTCGGTCTGTTGGTCAAGTTCAGGGTCGCTTGCTCGTTGCGGTGACGCTGCTCTTGACTGCTGTCTCGACGAGTTCCTTGAGCCCCTGGCGGAGGGAGAGGGAGTTGTCCTTTTGATCAGCTGCTCTATTAGTTGCGCTTGTAGTCTGTCGCGCTCTGCGTCTCTTTGGGCACCGGCAGCGGCGCGCTGGGCGTCGGCGGCGGCGCGCTCTGTTTCTCTTTGGGCACCGGCAGCGGCGCGCTGGGCGTCGGCCCGGTCTCTTGCCATATTCTCTTCCATCTGGAAGCGTCTCATCTCCAGACTTGTGCGCTGTTCTTCGCTCCGTTGCTGTGCTTGGAGGTGTTCGCGCTCGCTGGTCGCCTGTGCTTGGAGACGTTCGCGCTCGCTAAGCGTCTGTGCTTGGAGCCGATCGCGTTCGGTAGAGGCTGTCAGGCTGACGAGGAACGCCTGTTGTAGTATCCTCTCCGCTTCGCTGGGGGAAGGCGGTAGTGGAGGTGAGCCGCTCCTGCGTGAACCGCTCCTGGGGGTACTCGTTGGGGAGTCCTGGAGCTCTAGTTCCTCGGCGCTCTCCTCTTCTTCTTCCGTGCAGAGTTCTCTCTCTGTAGGGTTGTCTTCCTCCCGGGGCGTGTCGGGGACTACTTCTTTAGTAGTGGCGGGGGGTAAAGGCATGTCAATTCCCTCCTGGTCCCCACCGTGGGCTTGGTCAGTTACATTAGGACCTACTAGGGCCTCTGTGGTCGGGGAAACCTGGTCGTTAAGGTCAGACATAATTTTACTTTCTACTTTTACCACGTTTACCGTTTGTCGAAGGCTAGGTAGTTGACTGACAGTGTAAGCCTCTAAGTACTGAGGTGTCTGTCGTCTGCGCCGCGGGCGTTCTAGGTTAGGAGGATCGTTTCGTGGAGTGTTCATCATAGGCCATTTCGATATTAATAACACTATATTAATATTACACTAGTTACCATCCGGTTCGAAGGACCAATTGTAGCTGAGGGGTACAATTCCCTGACTGTATTGTTAGATATGATATTTAATACCACTACCTCATGTACTTTAACTTCTGGCCACCCAGTACAAGATATAAGTATGATGAACACTTTCCCACCTGATGAAACGAACCAACACAAATGTACCAAATCGAATATTTAATACAGCAAAAGGTGTATACAACATTCACTTAATTACATTTATGATTTGAAATATTGAATATGCACTTTTATGGCAAATGAGTATTCGTAGGTAAATCAACATTGAATGTCCAATCTCTGGTTGCGCAGGGAGTAAGTATACAACCTGGAATATTTAGGAAACGATAGCGATGGTACTTAAATGATTATAGCTGGATACACTAAGGGGGGGGGGGGGTCCCGCTGGTTGTAAGACAGTAGGAGGGGGGGGTTAGAGAAGCCGCTGGCGGTATCCCATCTGGCCGACGGTGTCTTGGGAGAATCCAAAGTCTTGGACACAGTGCCCACAGAACCTCGGGCCGCAGACGAATACAGCTGGACCCTCTGTGGAACGGTATCTGCCGGTCCACAACGGAGAGACGTGGTGCGACCTCACGTGTAGAGCGCCGCCTCACCTGAAGTCCTCTCCGGGGGGTAATTCCAACACTCGACAGTGTTGGCCTTTATCCATGGAATAATCAAAGCACACAAAGCATAATCCAAGAGCCGTGGAAGGCTCGCCGTCGTCGGGTAGAGTAATCCAATATACAGGTCCAGTCGCTCTTGACCCGGAGCTCCTCGGATGCAATCACCACTAGGGGTCTGACCAGCCTGGATAAGCGTCCAGATAACGTCAGGAACGATGGGGGTACTGATAACTGTAGAACTCGAACCGAACGATGCACCATACATAAATAGACTATTATTAGCTTAATAGAATACGTCCAACTCGACGGTATGGTGCCAAACTATGACCATTCAACTATTAATCTACACGATATCTCAATGCCTATTCTGGGCCAAGTAGGCCCTACTACACCGCACGTGCGTCGTGGGGAGGCTTTTGCGTCTGTCACTCTGTTGGAGGGTAAAGAACTGGACTAAAAGAAAGTTCTACTTTACGAGCGCCATATATATATGCGCTATGAACAAATAGTACCATTCGTATTTCGCCCGGCATATTACTGCGCGGAACCGGGGGTTGCCTCGACATGTTAGGCGGCACGATTGAACTTGGACCTAGGGGTATGGCAACCTGGCGCCAGGTTCTCGTCCAATGGTAGAATGAAACTATTATGGGCTGTTTAGTAGAAACGGGGATATTCAATGCATATTGTACAAGGAATATACAGGGGATATCAAACGATATACAAATACAATTAAATATATATATATAAATAAATATACATATTCGGTTTAATCTGATCCTTCACAACAATACCGATATTCCGATATTGTCCAACTCTTAATTTCCGATACCGATATCAACCGATACCGATATATGCAGGGTTTCCCACCCCAAAAAACGGAATAATTTCAGGTAACTAATAATTTCGCTGGATATATATATAACAAATATTGTTATTGTTTTTTTCTTTTTTTAAACCGATACCGATATTTTTCGATATCACATTTTACTGCCGATATCGGCCGATAATATCGGACATCCCTAGTATTGCACTACCACCCCTGCAGGTCTTATATAACAAGAGGTGCAAATCCAGAGCCTGCAGAATAATGAAAGACCCTCACCACCCCAACAACAGCCTGTTCAAGCTGGTGCGGTCAGGCAGACGCCTGCGAACACCAGCAACTACGACAGAGAGACTTCGGCTCACCTTCTTCCCCCAGGCCATCAGAGTCTTGAACACTGAACTCTCCACACACAAGCACACATGAGCACACACACAACACACACACTGTATACGCTCACACACTAGCAGTCACTTTAGCATGAACACACACACACACATGCTGCACACGCTCACACTCAACGGTCACTTTACACAATGAAAAGGTCACTTTAAAAACAAGAACGGGAAACAGATGGATATAGCAAGCTAGCATAAGGACACATAGTATAACTGTAGATTGTATGTATGTATTGCACTATCGCAGGACCTTAGCATGTCTACCATGTTTTTTGTAAACGTATGTACATATACCTGTTATCTCTTATTCTTATTAGTTTGTATTATTGCACAAATGTCTTATTCTCATCCTATTCTTATTACTGTATTATTGCACAATCGCTGCGGGCATGACCCCCCGCATTTCACTGTATACATGTATGCCGTGACAAATAAAACTCTTGACTTGACTCGATAGAAAGAAATTCAAATGATGTGTACATAAATAAAATGCATGTTGAGTGCAAGCTTTAAATGGGCTTTGCTGCAGATGCCGTCGGGAGTGTGTGAGTGAGACATTCTATTATATTGTTCCTTTCTGCATTCACAGGTGGGCATACAAGTAATAATAATAATAATAATTAATTTAATTTATATAGCGCTTCTCAGTAACCCGAAGTCGCTGACAGTAGTCGGGAGCAAGAGTACAAACAAAGAAACGAAAGCAAAGAAACAAAAACAAAGAAACAACAAAGAAACAACAAAGAAACAAAAACAAATGGAACATGAGACCATGGGGGGAACAGGGGAGACAGCATGAAAGCACAAAAAAGACTGGAGACAGACATCAATCAGGTTGGAGGGGAGGGGGGGTTTAAGGGTGGGGGGGGTTGAAGGCAAGGGAGAACAGGTGGGTTTTGAGGTGAGCTTTGAAGGTGGAGAGTGTAGGGGAGTCTCTGATGGACTGGGGGAGGGTGTTCCAGAGTCGGGGTGCAGTACGAGAGAAGGCCCAATCTCCGAAGTTTTTAAGCTTGGATGTCGGGACAGTGAGGGAGGCAGTGGAGGAGGACCGGAGGGAACGGGTGGGACGGTAGGGAAGAAGGAGATCAGTCAGGTAGGGGGGGGCCAGGCTGTGGAGGGCTTTGAAGGTGAGGAGTAGTGTTTTAAAGTTTATGCTGTGTTTGATCGGGAGCCAGTGGAGGGAGTGGAGGACAGGAGTGATGTGTTCGCGGGACCGGGTGTTAGTGAGGAGGCGGGCGGCTGAATTTTGGACCATTTGCAGTTTATGGAGGGAGCGTGATGTGTGATGCATCTGCATACTGCATAGGTCAGGGGAGGGGAATCTCTTCCTCTCTTACACAATTCTTTTTATATATGGAAGGGAGACACTTTGCACATGTAAATGTATAGTATATATGTGGGTGGGTGTGTGAGAGTGAGACATGTTTATGTTTGAGTTTAACCTGCGACCCCATATCAGGGACGTTTTTCGGACTTTTTGCAACCGGCACTTGTTGTCTCGAAAATGATTGTGGATCGTTGTAGCCAATGAGTGTGGCTTCCAATGATACCCCATGTGGGGATGTGTGAATCAGGGATCTAGGTGAACAACTAAATTCTTTAACAGGAAGCCAAATGAATTGAAGTCTATGAGAAAACTGAGTTTTTCTTTGTACACAGTTTACCAAAATCACTCCTAATCACTCATTTCTGAATGGATCTTTATGAAATTTGGATATGTACTACATAAGGCTTCAGGCTATGGCTAAGCCATACCACCTTCTGGGAAAATACTACCTCTGGACTACTAACTACTACAGAAAAACTTGAGTACAAGTTTTTTTACAACTCAAGTTCAGACCTATGTAACTCTATTACGTTAGCACTAAAAGTGAATTTTTTCTTCAGAATGTCATCTTTCAAAAGAGACCAGGCTCATGCATGTGCTATAAGTATAAAGTATGTTGTTTTGGTTTGCAAAAAAAGTATGCAGTCCTCAAAAACGAAAATTAAAATGGCCAGGAGACTCATTAAGGTTAAGATAAAAGGGGGGGGGCTCTACACAGACACCTGCTCTTTTGAAGAAGCCTTACTTGATATTGGAAGATACCAGCTGAGCCTAAAAGAAACTAACAAATACAAACAGACAGTGAAGAAAGAGAAAGACATTTGGTGCAATGAACGCATGACCAACATCCAGTACCCAAAAGAAACTAAAGCTTAAATAAACCTGATGAAACTCCTGTTTACCTAATGAGTGCAATTAAAATAATAAACTAGCAAATGCGCACACATGCATTCTTGTATGCATAGGATAGACTTGAATTGAAGTACCGAACATAAATTAGGTGCTACTGTTTGCAAATCCATGTATTTTCTCACCATGAATTACTTCCCAGCAGCATTTGCTCAATAAATGTCACACCGAAGTAAAAAAAAAATATATATATATAATAATAATAAACAGTCTTGTGTCGTCTCCTGGTAGTCTTTTACTGTTAATAAAACATAGTCTAGCCTACTTGCAGACGTATTGGTCATAGACCCCTTTGAAATAAATATGTAAAGTGTTCACACTGTAACTCCCTTTTACACACTTTAATTTAGCATCAACATTTGATGAACAGACGTCTCCAGCTCACGCTTTTCTTCAGACATTGTCTGAAAACGTCACATGTTGGGACGCTAGGACAAAGTGAGTAAAAGGGAGCTACAGTGTGCAGGCTTACTTCTCTATTTCATGTAATTTATTTGAGTCCGGTGCCTGCCTTGAAGGGTTTGAATGAGCATGACCACTTTTTCATCTGGTTCATATTCCATTTCAAATACATAATTCTACATGTTCACCCATTGCAGGGATTTAGTGTGCTGTGATAAGCATTTTATTAAGCTTACTGAGGTTAAACGTTACATTATTGTCTGGCAGCGTCGCTACATGAGTAGAGCTCTGGACAGCGTGGCTACATGAGTAGAGCTCTGGACTCATGGGATACAACTTCTCAATTGTGATTTAATGCTATCAAATTATAATGACTCAATATCCAGGTGGTTTTCAGAAGGGTAAATTACCTACTCCTAGCGACGTTCAACCAGTGAATGGAAGTGCCCACTTGGTGATATGCTGGCTCTCACTGTTTGGGTTATGGTGGCCATTAGGCACCATGTGGCAGGGTACCGACACGTCTGTTGAAGTTGCCAATGCTTTTTTGGGGCCGTTGTGGACCATGCAATACATGCTTAGTGTGTAGTTCCATAGTATAATTATCTATAGGCATGTTTGCATCCTTTTGGCAATGGGAGTGGGTTTCTTTATTGAGCACTTAGCCTTATCATTAGGACACAAGTATCTTGTGTTTCAATATAAAGAAATCATCTGGCAGGGAGTATATGATATACTAATTTCTATTAGTCAACTCTTTCATTGACTAGTTGTGGGAGGCATGATGTGAAATGTGATTATGATGTCTTGCCAGTGTGATCACAGGACCCAGGTCAGTGGGAGATTAAACAGGGTAGAAGAGTAGAAACAACACTGGGGTCGGCAGAACTGATCTCAAAACAGATTTCAGTTGGCTCTGAAAGGTTGTATGGAAATGAGTCAGCCCTTAATCTGATTGGAAGGAATTCACAGTCTGTTGGCTGACTCTTGGAAGCCAGCATCAACAGCTTGCCGCGCATCGGACAGATTTATAGTAACGAATAATATCACAAGATTTACAACAGCCACAAAAACAACCATCTACCACTTTCAGCACAAAAAAACCCATCCAACGTTGGTGATTGGTCACTGAAAAACAAGCCTATGGCTTGAAAAACAAACCTACCGTTTCCTGTTGCCTCTACATGTTCCTCAAGCCGAGCACCGTAGCCATTATTTTTATGCAATTGTTCCTCTTGGCAAAGTTGTAGCGCAAGGATAGCTATATAATGTGTACAAAGTCTTGTGTCAATCTGAGCTACCGTATACATATGATAGCGCCATCATCTGGTGGACTGGTATTAACGGCTTATTTAAAGTGCCCAGAATCTCTGCCTAAGTGCCGCTGAACCCCCCAAATCCCCTCAGGGGGGGTGATGCACTGTTGGTGAACCTGCTCTCTGACCTCTCTGAAGAAAGATGTGTGGGGGAATGTGTGCATGTGTAACTAGGAGGGATATGTGGAAAAGACACATTTAATTTTCCTTGTGTACATCGATAATAAAGTAGCCATCTTCTTCAAAGCCCCGCAGACGACTCCGTCTCTCCATTTGCGTATGCACTCTCTCTCTCTCTCTCTCTCTCTCTCTCTCTCTCTCTCTCTCTCTCTCTCGCTTTCTCATTTATCATGTGCTCTCTCACTCTCTGTCTTCAAGTGTTGTGACTCTTACCCGGTGGATGAAAGAAATCCCTTGGAAATTGATCATTTAAATTCAGCCAGTTCATGCATTCAAGTGGTGGTAGGTCTAGTCTGCTAAATAAACCGCTGTAGGTTAAAAAGCATATTACTCATTCCTAACGGGCAGAACATTTATGAATCAACAGTGCTCTGTGCTCCTCGGTTTGGAAAGTAAAAAATGTGTTTTCAAAAATAAGCAGAAAATCAACCATGTTTAATGAAATAACACCATGACAATTGTAGTACAAGATAACGACATAAAGACGTCATGTCACATTGTCAATTTTACTGAAAAACGAAATACTGTAAAAACTATGAAAAATACTGTGATATTATATTTTGGCCACATCACCTACACAGTGCAGTACTATTCTCAATCCATATATTTGTGAAAAACATTGCCCAAATCCCAAATGTTCATGTTTGGCATGAAAACTCATGCCAAAGCTACATGGAACAACACGTCTTCTTATGGAGGGCACCCGCCTGCGGGCTTCCTGCAGTGCATCTCTATTATAGCAGGAGTGGTCTATTTTCTTCGCCCTCTATGTGCGACAACCTAGTTAAAACAGTATTTAGACATCTTTAAAATGAATAATATGCTCCTGGCTTCATTGTGCCACAGGCGATGCAAGGCACAACATTATTCATGCCATTCTGTTTTCCACATAATATGGAGCCAAGCCTCTGTATGCTCAATAAATACTATATAGACCACCGCAACACTTCCGGGATTCTGAAATCATGGGGGAGAGAGAGCGGGAGGAGAATATGAATGAATGTGGATGAGAGCCTTGACATTAAGTGGTTGTAGCTACGGCTGTGGGGGTGCGGGAGACATGATCCAATAGACTTTTATACTCCTGAGTCTCCTGAACACGGCGCAACCAATTCCAAGTCGATCGGCACTTTCTCTGCCGAGCTATAGTCACTTTTCCGCACCTACTCCCGAACTACGCATGCGCAGATTGCCCGCGGAGTCTAGGTTCATCAATCTGCGCATGCGTAGTTCTGAAGTAGGTGCGAAAAAGCGACTATAGTAACACAGAAGTGCAGTGGTCTATACCCTTTAGAAATAAAGCCTTGAAAATGAATACGCAACACAAGTATTTTCTTTCAAATGACTGAACTATTCTGGATTTAGAGCTGAATCCTATTTCAACTATTACATTAGTTACAATTTACAAATAATATAGTATCTGCATTAGACAGAAATAAACACTGTGCTGCCCTTTTTGTGGATCTGTCAAAAGCATTTGATACAGTTGATCATCCTTTGCTCTTACAAAGGCTAAGTATCAGTTTAGATAGAAAGGATTGACCAATGAAAGAGGATATCCCTACTGAGTACAATGACACAACCCGCAAGTCTCTACGACAAACAGTTCAAAAGATACACAAATGGGGAGGAGCCAAACTATGGGCGTGGTCAACATAGACCAATGAAAGAGGACATCCCTTCTGAGTACAATGCCACAACCCGCAAGTCTCTACGACAAACGGTTCAAAAGATACAAAAGGGGGCGGGACCTAATGATAAGGGGGAGGAGCCGAACCATGGGGGCGTGGTCAACATAGACCAATGAAAGAGGATATCCCTACTGAGTACAATGACACAACCCGCAAGTCTCTATGACAAACGGTTCAAAAGATACAAAAAGGGGGCGTGTCTGAATGATCAAGGGGTAATCCCCTGAAGGGGGAGGAGCCGAACCATGGGGGCGTGGTCAACATAGACCAATGAAAGAGGATATCCCTACTGAGTACAATGACACAACCTGCAAGTCTCTACGACAAACGGTTCAAGAGATACACAATGGGGGTGTGGCCTAAGGGTTGTGGTCTAAGGATCGGGGGAGTGGTCAACATAGACCAATGAAAGAGGATATCCCTACTGAGTACAATGCCACAACCCGCAAGTCTCTACGACAAACGGTTCAAAAGATACAAAAAGGGGGCATCAAGGGTTAACGCCCTGAGAGGTCATTGCTAGGTCAGCATTACTGAGTTGATTGACAGCTCCCTCTGAGTCATGCACACCTGCTCCCCCTAATTGATTCAAATCCTAACTGACGCAATGACTCTGCACTATGGGCCCAATGTATTTCAATGAGGGCTGAGGCGTCCTTCACTCTCACGATGATCGTTATGATTAAAACGATAAGAGATGAAGCTTAGTCGTCTTAATATGAGCACTTGAGGACCTGAATGAAGGGTTATGTCCGATGTTGTGTAATTCCGTCGACAATTGTGGCCTGGGTGGCGATCGGGAAAACAAGGGAAGAAACAGTAAAATCACAGATTTTGCTAGAGTGGAGAACCCATTCGTGTCTATGTGGAGCATAACTTTCAAATAAATGATCATAAGTTGAGATAGAAATGTCCAATTCCATTTATTTCTCGTTTGTGAGCGAGGGGACAGTCGTGTCATCGTTTTGATGTGTTGTTTTTATATCTACGTCCAAAATTGAGATCACTGTCGCAATTTACAAAAGGTGATGGTAAAACAAAAAATGCAGCTTCTACACTCTAGTTTTGCCATTCATTCCCTATGGACCGAAATTTTCCCGGCTGAGTGCCTATGACAAACAGTTAACGAGTTATGAAAGGGTGTGTGGCTAAAGTGGTGGGACTAACCTATACCAATTAAAAACTGCTCTACTAGGTCCAATAACAGCTGAGAACAAATTTGGTCCAATACGAAAAAAACTGCTCAATGGTTACGAAAGGGGTGTGGCTAAAGTATAGGGGGTGGGGCTAACTCACACCAATGAAAAAGGAACTCTGCTGAGACCAATGATGCCTCCCACAAGTGTCTACAACAAACTGTTCATGAGTTATGAAAGTGGGCATGGCAAAATGGTGTGTGTGTGTTTCTGTGTGTATGGCATTGGCTGTCTATTTGTGTGTGTGTGTCAATGTCCTTTGTATAATTCTGTCTTACTTGTTGTTGTGTTATGTACGCATGGAAAATTATTTCCTCCCGAGGTCAAATAAACTATCTATCTATGATCAAGCTTGCCAGACATTTTTGCTTTAGAAGTCATGTGCTTTTTTGTTATAGGCCACTCCCACGGCCACGCCCCCTTTTTGCCGATTGACATGAACAGTTAATCAGTTGTCCTTTGGCTCGTGACCAAACTTTCCGCATAATGTTGTGTCAGTTCTGTGAATCCATTTGGAAGTTATGCACCGTTTTGCGATAGGCCACTCCCCTTACCACGCCCCCTTTTAGCCAATTGGCATGAAAATTGGCATGAACACACACACCTTTACACCTTCACACACACTTGCCCTCCATGCAAAATGTCAGCCTCCTAGGGTGAAAGCTGTGACCGCTAGAGAGTGGGGAACCTTTTGTGGACCAACCAACAGAGCAAGCTATAGAGCTGCTGGTCGCAGCTAAAATATATATAATCACGAAAATGAGGAAATCACATCTTAGTACAAACCTGCATAGTTTTGTCGTTACACTGCATGGGACCAGCAGTTTGAGAATGGTTGTAGAACCAAGACACGGTGGTTCCAATGAGCCCAATTCCTTTCAGCTACCATAAAGTCATAAACATGTCTCTATCTAATATTTATTTAATGTGAATATTTCATGCAAAGTGAGGGCAGGGTGCTACGTTTTTCCTAATAGTTCTAATAATTGCTGGGAAGGGGGTAAATAATGCTCCAACGATAGGCAAAAACATTTTTCTAAAGGGGTCCCTTGACCTCTCACCTCAAGATGTCTGAATGAAGGTGGGTTCTATGGATCCCTACAAGTGTCCCCTTTACAGACATTCCCAATGTATGCTAATCCCATGCAGTTCTGGGGCAAAACCGTGCAGCTTTTTGCCATATTTCTGCATACTGGGGTCCCTAAACAGTCTTGGAATTGCATAACCTGAGTATGACTGGAAAGCTGAGACCTTGTGGATCCAATGAGCTCCACGCTATTCCTGTGTGATGATGTTAGTCCCATATAGTAGCCATTTTAACTCATTGACCGCCACGCCCATATGACCAAATTAGGGCTAGCACGCCACCGCTTTAATCAATGGGAGGACGGGGAAATTTGCGAGTGCTTAAAATATATCTTAAATTATGGCTATGGGTCTAATACACCTGTCGCTTATCAATGACTTGCTAGCAGTCAACATGTACGAAACGGATTGTTTTTTCATCTGTACATTTCCGTTTAATACCGTTTTGAATACGAGAATGCAGCTGTGACCGCGTCCCCGACCGCCAAGAACCTTGGTGTTGTCCTCGACGACCAGTTGAACTTCTCTGCTCACATCGCAGCGACAACCAGAACCTGCCGATTCCTCCTGAGCAACGTCAGAAGGATCCGCCCCTTCCTGACAAAAGAAGCCACCCAACTCCTCGTCCAATCAACAGTCATCTCCCGCCTCGACTACTGCAACGCACTGCTCGCTGGCATCCCGGCCACTGCCACTAAGCCTCTTCAACTCATTCAGAACGCAGCGGCCCGCCTGATCTCAAACCTACCGAAGTCGGCCCATGTCACCCCACTTCTTAGGGACCTGCACTGGCTCCCCATTGCTGCACGAATCCGCTTCAAGGCCCTCGACCTAGCATACCGTGCGGCAAAGGGAACCGCTCCCGCCTACCTCCGGTCAATGGTCTCTAACTACACACCCTCAAGACCCCTACGCTCTGCATCTTCTGGCCGCCTCAGACCTACTCCTATCCGAGCTCCGGGAGGGTCATCAAAGAGAAGTCGCCAATTCTCAGTCCTTGCCCCACAATGGTGGAATGAACTACCCACCCCAGTTAGGACAGCCGAAACACGTCCAATCTTTCGCCGTCAACTAAAGACGCACTTCTTCAACCATTATCTGAATTGAAAAAAAAAGAAAAAATCTAACCCTAACTAACCGTACTGTCATGCACTTGTCCTAATAAACTAACCTACACTGTAGCACTCAACACTTTGATGAACATTGTTGCTCAGCTGATAGAGTTGTGCTCTTCCTGATGGCTTGTCGTACAGAACTTGTAAGTTGCTTTGGATAAAAGCGTCAGCTAAATGACTAAATGTAAATGTAAATGTGAGTATCGTTTTGGAGATTTCTAGTAATTCCAGAGAAATACGTGATAATAACCCTTTAGTGGATACACAAAACACGTTGTCATTTTTCGGCTGATTTATGAATAGTTTTCAAATAAATGCTAGATTATCGATAGTATATGTGTCCTTATGCACGATACAAAAGCGGGCTGAAAAATCGCTTATCCGTGCCTTGCTCAGCGCCAACGGCACACACACACACACACACACACACAGACACATCGTGATCGCTATGAAAAAAACATCTGATTAACCCAATACTGGTAACATAGAGTCCTTACCTCACATCAGATGTTCTGCAAAAAGATTAATCCAATTCCTGATCGCCATTCCAAATATCGATTGTGTCCATTGATCCAACGATATAGTCCAAAACACATAATCCACGCTGCTCCCAGTCCCCCCAGTCAACGTGGTACAACGATACTGCATGCCCGAGAAGCAAAACCCGGACCGGACTTTTATTTTTGATGCACAGTCCCAGCCAATCCAATCCAATGATGTGCAATACCATCCGGGAGATGATAGGCGGCGGTATTTGCCCTTTTGCAAACTCAGACCCATTCCCAACGATAACATCAGGTTGGATGGATGAAAATGGATATCGCTAATAAAATAAATAGCGATTAAAACCTGACTATACTCGTGATTGGCACTCAAGCATCTGCGAGTTAACCCGACTATACTCGTGACTGGCGTCCAATGAGTTAATGTACTGAGACCATTTTCATTTATTATTTTTTTACCTTGCTGTATACAATTATTATTATTGTGACCTCTAGGATAATCATAGCCTCATGAAACTTTACAACCACAAACTGGAGACCTGGTCAGTTCAGAGGATATGTAGGATAGGTATATTGAAAATAGGAACATAGGTGCTCGCCATCCAATTACCAAAACATTTTCATGCACAAATCTCCAGATGTCAAAAGGTTTTTTAAACCAAATCACAGTGTAACTTTTTCTAAGGTGTTCTTCTAGGTCTTCGTGTCTTAACTCAATGGATGCCAACCAAGTTTATATACGTGTTTGGCGGACGACCGTTGAACGCCAACCACGTGTATATACGTTATTAGATAGTTTTTCCTTTTTTCCGATTTTAATATCCTATTCAATGTCAGGGTATGTTGCTGGTAGAAGGCATACTGCGATGCAGAGGGTGCAGTACCGGCCAGATCCTCCCAGGCGGCGGTATCGAGCACCCTTTGAAACATTGTAAGGGCTATATGATATCAATCTTGCGTTGATCCAAGCATGTCTTCAATGCGATCCGACCATGTGTGTGTAACGTTAGTCCACAACATATGCCGTTGGTGGCGATAAAAAGCATAAAAAAATCCCCCCCTCCCCCCTTCATGCATTCATGATGAAACATAATTCCGATAATATAGATGTGATTTAAAAATTGTAGCGTGTACAGGCGAGAAATGGCAGCGGTTTTAGTGTAATACACGCATAAGGCTATTGCTAAAACCATACTCATATTCACCACAAAACGGGAATTTATGGATGAAAAGATTATTTCTTTTTCACATATTGAACGATAGATACTCGATGTCAAATGGGCCATAGTATTGTATCCATAGCTATAATATAGAATATAGTTATAGCTCTACAAACAAGGTGACTCAGTCCTATATTTTAAAGCATGGCAATGCTAACACAGGGCCATGGCTAATCCCCGGCAGTCAATGAGTTAATGGGATATGTTGGAGGTAACACGGTAAACAGGAAATGATTTGATACTTGTGAAAGCTTTGTCCAATTTACCTATCTCAAACCCCAGTCCGAGGGAAGCTATATACAGTTGTGATTGAAGGATCGGGGTCATCCCTATGTTCCCCGGGTTCTATGTTCCCCGGGTCCTATGTTCCCCGATTGATTGATTGATTGATTGATTGATTGATTGATTGATTGATTGATTGAACATTTTATAAATTTTTATTATTTTATTAATTATTAATGTCAGCCTTGTTTCGAATTGGTTAAGCTTAGGCCCTCTTTCGAAGTTGGTTAAGGTTAGAGTTTGGAATCAGGGCTGGTGGTCTGACTATCTATTGCTACCGGGGAACATACAGTAGGACCCGGGGAACATAGACATGCTCCCGAAGGATCAAGAAAAGAGGGTGGGTTTGAGATAGATAATTTTGCACCTTGACAAACTTGTGTCTGTGAAGTTTTATATAATTTGGCCTCATGGTGGCACCATTCTCACAAAACAAAACAAAAAACACAAACTACTCTCAACAGTTTATTTGACATTTTCTAATGTTGTCCCCTTTGTGATATCCTATTGATGATACTGTATAAAAATATTATTAGGGGCGTGGTCAAAAGGTGTCATTGAGGATTGTGGACATTTCAGGGGTAGATGCTTTGCTGTAAGACATTGATAGCATACGTCGACTTACAATTATGGTGTTATTGAGACAACAATAAAAATAAATTGCATTATAGAAAACAAAATAATTATCAAAATCTTGTGGATTTTTTTCTAAATATGCAAACATGGTCACTTTACAATGCTTGCAAGATATTGGTAAATGTATAAACTTTGATAAACTACAATTGTATGTATAAATCATTTACCATCATTACATTTATTAAGTGATTTTTTACTTTGTTTCCTGTTTGATAGATGAGAGCTAATGCTGGGGACACCATCAAGTTGCAGTAGGCGGCTTATTGATTCAAACCTTTATTCATTGTCGAATTGAACATTAAGGTTTTACCCTCATTTGCAATGTCGTTGAGATTACAAGTTCAAACAGTTCATAATACATATAAAAGGGGAAAAACATTTGCAGGACAAAACACAAAGTGAATACTGAGGTTAGGAGGTTTGTGATCATGTTCTTAAATTAAAAACAGTTACATACTGAGGTAGGAGGTTTGTGATCATGTTCTTAAATTAAAAACAGTTACATACTGAGGTAGGAGGTTTGTGATCATGTTCTTAAATTAAAAACAGTTACATACTGAGGTAGGCGGTTTGTGATCATGTTCTTAAATTTAAAAACAGTTACATACTGAGGTAGGAGGTTTGTGATCATGTTCTTAAATTAAAAACAGTTACATACTGAGGTAGGAGGTTTGTGATCATGTTCATGCAATTCGAAACTGGCCACCTTAAATGTCCAAACCCCCCACCCCCACCCCCTCCTAGTCTCCTCGCCACCGTATGTATATATTCTCTGTCAGGATCTATGGGTAACAGTACTGTATATTTGAATATCGTATATGTCACAGTACTATATACCTGTATGTCCGTATGCCATAAATGTCATGATGTCATATATGTTGTGTATGTCATAAATGTCACTATGAATTGAAAATGGGGGACCCTGATGTAAACAAGACGAAAGTCTTTCTCTGGTCTGCATCCCCTTAACAATTGTGTGTATTGAGCCGTACTGTATTGTACCCATTCTGCAATCTGTTAAATAAAGTGTTCATTAATTCATTCATTCATTCTTAAATTAAAAAACAGTTACATACTGAGGTAGGGAGGTTTGTGATAATGTTTTTAATAAAAAAAAACAGTTACATACTGCAGGTAGGGAGGTTTGTGATCATGTTTTAAATAAAAACAGTTACATACTGCAGGTAGGGAGGTTTGTGATCATGTTTTAATTAAAAACAGTTACATACTGCAGGTAGGGAGGTTTGTGATCATGTTTTTAAATCCATATGATTGTGGGGTATTGGTTTTTAGTGTGAGTTGAAGATCATTAAAGGAAGCTGCATGGTGCATCAAAACAAAAAGCAGACATACCAAGTTAGGAACTCATGGGAAGTGTAGAGCAAATCATTTGACCGGGTCAGATATGGTCCTTAATTCCAATCTAGCATCATTGTAATACATTAAAGTAAGTTTCCATCAATGATAAAGATAAACAGATATCAATGTACAGTATCAATCTATTTAGTCTTTCTTTTTTTTGTATCTACTTTTTCTCCCCCTTTTTTCTGTGATTTTTCTCCCATCCCAATTTCCTCTGGTGCCAATTCTCCCTCCCCTGTCCTGATCGTTGCTCACATGTGCCCCCCACTGGCCGGTAGTAGGGAGGATAGAAGCCCGGCCCAAGCCGGAGGCAACGCTGACAGCCGGATTCGAGACCGGTGTCTCTTGCGTTGGTGACGAGTGCAATGCCCTCTATTTAGTCTTTCTGATAGAGAAGACCAACCCACCTTATCATACAGAATGGTGAGTGCCGTAACTATCACCAGTTATGAATCTAAGAGCAGAGTGATAAATGGTGTCCAGGGGTAAAGGAGTGGACTTGGCAGCGTTTCTATAAATTACTATAATCCAAAAAAACTGACATAAAGACTGCTTCAACAATCCTCTTTCTGCAGATCATAGGTTTATACCAGGGTTTAAAAAAATTTATTAAAAAAATTAGGTGTAATGCAGTGTGACGTGCAGGCAGCAGGGAGTGCTAAAAACTAAAAGCCAAACTTCTCTTCTTCAGGGAAATTTGAGACTCCCTGTGGAAATTAAGGGCTGTAAATTGAGAGGGTCAGATAAAGTTTGCTAGCCTCTCAAGTTCGGTGTGTGTGACTGTGTGTATGTGTGTGTATGTGTGTGTGTGTGTGTGTGTGTGTGTGTGTGTGTGTGTGTGTGTGTGTGTGTGTGTGTGTGTGTGTGTGTGTGTGTGTGTGTGTGTGTGTGTGTGTGTGTGTGTGTGTGTGTGTGTGTGTGTGTGTGTGTGTGTGTGTGTGTGTGTGTGTGTGCGTGCGTGTGTGTGCGCGCACGTGTGCTTGATAGCGTTCTCATAGGGAGATCTGAGACTCTCGCTCTGTCTCTCAACACAGTCCTAAACGCTCCCGAATCCTGCTGACGCCGGACTATACCCGCATGGAGTTAATATGAGAAAGCTAATGAATATGAATGAGGTAAATGAAAGCTGATGAATGTTATCCCTTATCTCCATGAAGATTAGACGTTTCCCTTGAACCTCCGCCAAGGACACGCACACAAAAAGAGAACAAATTTGAAGTGCTATCTTGGCAAGCAATTTGATGGACATTGATAAGGCAACATCATAGAACAGTGATATACAGTGTCTGGAAAAACACTGAGTATGATATAAGGTGAAGCACGGAGAAGACAGAGGTTTCTGTCTCGCTGGCATTTTGGTCCATATAGTCCATGGTCATTGCTAAAAATAAAATCAATGCAGACTCTAAAGGATATTTGAACAATAGCCCGAAGCTCAAAAAGACACGTTCAGTAGCGAGTTATTAAAATGGATATGTCTATTAGGGTATTCCCAACCCCCAAGAGACCACTGCTCACTTGATGATGAGGTATAAATTCTCATTTTCCCCTTCATTCTCCAGGTGTCAGATCGATCATGTACCGTCCACACTCAAGGTGAAACCCATAGAAGTGTCATTCCCCTTTGTCAATGATTCACGGGGAACTCTGACACAGGCGAGCAGACGGGAAGGAAAGTCATTGTCAACCAAGGAAAATAAATGGACACGCTGCCAAAACACCAGACGTTCGCTGACAGTCTACGATAGCAGAAGGAAATATTCTGCTGTGAACCAAAACTCTATCCGTGATAATTAGTACGGGTAAGACAATGATATAGAAAAGTTAGCTTTTTTTGGGACTCAAGATTCAAGATTCAAGATTCAAGAGTTTATTCATCACATACATACCAGGGCATACAGTGAAATGCGGTTGGCCATGCCCGCTACGATTGTGCAATGAAACAATAGTAATAGTAGTAATAATAATAAGATAACTAGAATAGACGTGATAAATAGACATGTATAAATAATAATAAATCACTTAAAGGCACTGGATCCCATGTACACTCCTATACAATGTGCAGTTTTACTTCTATGTCCCTATGCTATACAGTACTTGCTGTTACTAACTATACTATGTGTAGCAGGGTGGATTATCCCTACTTTATAAGAGTAGATGTACACTGTCACCAGGTAGTGGGAACGCAGCAGATCTGAGTCCGACTGAGTCCCCGACTGTAGTGCAGGAGTATTAGAGTGGAGCCTTAGCAGAGGGAGTGGATGGGGTCCTTCTTGCCCTCCAGGGCGACTCGCAGTAATTCCCCACACACCCACAACTTCTCCCAATACTTCCCGCACCCTCCGACACCCGGTGGCTGTACTTTCTCCCCAAAGCAGTAGCCTACCTTTCCTTGCTGATGAGCAGAGACCTGTCCCAATGATGTATAGGCCGTGGGTAAGAAGGGACAAGACAACACATTAACGGACACGCACACAGTGATCCTATTTATCTTTCTTTACTGAAGAATTTATCCTGTTATTAGCACAAGGCACCTAGTGCTGTCACAAGTTGTCGTATGCTGAGGCGGTTAGCAGGGTAGGACAGGGCAGCCAAGAAAGGGTGCAGGGGGTTGGAGGAGGGGATGTGGCAGAGAGGGTAGAGCAGGAGGATAGAGAGAGGGTAAGGGAGGAGAAATTAGGTATTGTGGCCTTCGTGGCAGGGGTAGTTACTGGTATGGCAGAGGCTAAGGGTAGAACAGAGATGGTGAAGATGATTGTTAGGATAGCGGTTCAACATTTGGGAATGGAAGGTCTGGAATGGGAGGAGGTGGTTAGGGAATTGGGTGAGGGGGCTGAGAGGGACAAAGCAGCCCAGAATAAGATTGCAGGGGGCAAGGAGGGTCCCGCGGAAGGGGGCTCAGACAGGAAGTAGCAGCATTAGCTGCACTCAAATGGACAATGTAGGGGATGACGGGGTCCAGTAGACTGCGGGAAAAGAAGAAGAAGAAGAAGAAGAAGAAGAAGAAGAAGAAGAAGAAGAAGAAGAAGAAGAAGAAGAAGAAGAAGAAGAAGAAGAAGAAGAAGAAGAAGAAGAAGAAGAAGAAGAAGAAGAAGAAGAAGAAGAAGAAGAAGAAGAAGAAGAAGAAGAAGAAGAAGAGAGCCCATCAAAAGAATTGCGGAGGGCAGCAATACGCCACGATGCGTCTACACTGCCGGAAACTCAAAAAAGAAGAAGAAGAAGAGGCACAATGAATAAAACTCTTCCCGCTTACGCAACACAATGAATAAAGCTTGTCCCGCTTACGCAACACAATGAATAAAGCTCTTCCCGCTTACACAACACATTTAACCAAAAAATACAGTGGGCCCACAGTTGAAACAAAAAGCCTGTCTAAGCCGGCACTCCCCAAAATAACAAACGTCTGGCGCCCCTAATCAATGGTACACGTGCCAGTTCAAAGTACTGATTCTCTTCGCCTCTGAAAGGGCTCGCGCCGCACGAAGAGAATGTTTACCCCAGGCTCCAGCACTCGGAGTGCTCACTGTAACTGGCTCATGTGTACTTAACCAAGGGTTGGCCTGCTCCCGCAACGAATGTCTGCGTTGCGAGATGGCTGTCGAACGGTCCCGTGCTTGTCACCTGTGACAGGCAGGGGCGGGCTGGGTTGACGTTAGGCAGGTGACGGCTGGAGGTGGGTGTAGTCCGGCGACGTCCGTTGAGGGGTCCGCTGCTGCGACACGCGGGCTAAACTGTGGTGCTAGGCCTAACTGAAGCTAAACTGTGGATCGGGACGATCCCCTGTCCTGTCGCCTATACTTTAACTAAAACGCAATGTGTGCAATATCTACCACACTCTTTGGCAGTAACACGTCTGCTTCTTTGTTCACAATGTCTCTTTAGCATTAACTGGAAGCTAAGCTATCGCATACGACATTACTAACCCGCCCCGTGACGGGGGTCATATCTCGCGTGTCCTTAGTGTCTAGAGCTCCGCTCTACGCGTCCGCTTGCTTCTGTGTAGAAACAATGAAGAGGCTGTTCTTCTGTCTGAGTTCTGCCTTCAGCCAGCCCTTCTTCTTCTGTTGTCTCTCCTGCCCAACGTCACGCCAGCTCCCCCTGGCGGCAGTCCAGTGCATGCTCCACTATTAAATGTCAATGTTAGATAGGGGAATTTACACAACGTTATCCTAAACACAGTAGAGTACAAGGAATTAGGTTAGACACATTGAATTATTGTTAGACATATTCAGGTGTCTACATATGCAACAATCACAACAAGTTATTTTCTTAAAGTGTCCTTTTTCCCTTCCTTTAAAGTGACCTTTCCTTGTGTGACCTATGGTGCCTTTGTGTGTGAGCGAGTGTAGAATGTTGTGTTGTGTGTGTTCATGTGTTCATGTGTGCTTGTATGTGGAAAGATCAGTGTTTGACTCAAGGCTTACCGAGGCGTGGGCCAGGTGTGAGAGAATGAAAATGGGTACTATGGATACCCACAAGTGTACACTTTACAGACATTCCCAATAGGGAGGTGTAGTCTGACGCTACCAGGCGACCAGCCAGCCCGTAGGGGCGGGAACGCTGGGAAAGAAAATTCAGAGAGGCACCAGGGAAACTGACCTTGCTAGCTGAAGGGGCAGTCCTAGCAGTGGGGAACAAGGGATTAGCCGACAGGGCGGCTCCAGGGAAACTGACCTTGCTAGCTGAAGGGGCAGTCCTAGCAGTGGGGAACAGGGTAGCTATCTGGGCATGCTAGCTACAGGGCCTATGCTAGCTGTAATGCTACATTAGCATAGAGGCTGCGCTAGCTGCCGGAGCTAAGCTAGCAGACAGGCTGGACTAGCATGAGAACACATGGGGTTAGCTGCAGGGGCTCTCTCATACACTGTCTGTGCTGGCTGGGGTAGTCGACTAGGCCAGGTCATACTGTTATGGTTTGTATAGCGACCCCAATAGCACAACACAAGACAGGTATGAGAGTTAGCCAAAAACAGGGCATTATTTATTTCACAGGGAAAAAAGGGAGCACTGACCCTTTAAGGGTGAAATACACTAGAGTCCATGAACAACAAAAAATGCAGCGCTGGCCCTTTAAAGGGTGACCGAAAAAACATCCAGGACATCACGGAAATGTTCAGGTAGTCAAAAGACTCACGAGGCAAAGGTGCCAACAGGGAACTTGAAAAACAAGGACCGCACGGAAGCGGTGATCACACAGGGAATATCCACAGGAGCATGGCGGTGCTCACACAGGGAAATCCACAGGAGCATGAAAACGTCCCAGCAGGAAAACAGCGCCGTATTTATTCATTCATCTATTATGGGGTTCCTAAACAGTCTTGGAATTGCATAACGTGGATATCCCCAGGGTACCGTGCTGTCACCCTTCTTGTTTACCCTCTACACCTCCAACTTCTGCTACAACACAAGACCGTGCCACCTGCAAAAGTTCTCCGATGACTCCTCCATGATCCATCGTCAGCTACATCGTGGATGACGATGAGGCTGAGTACAGGGCTCTGGTGGAGAGCTTTGTAGGGTGGTTCGAGCAAGACAAAGGAGCTGGTGGTGGACTACCGGAGAGGCAGGAAGGGTCCCCCTTCACCCATAATCCTCGGAGGGGAGGAGGTAGAGATGGTGGAGTCCTACAAGTTCCTTGGAGTACACCTTAACAAAAAACTGGACTGGTCGGACAACACTGAGGCCCTCTACAGGAAGGGACAGACCAGGCTGTTCTTCCTGAGGAGACTCAGGTCATTCGACGTGTGTAACCGACTGCTGCTGTCTTTCTACCAGTCGGTTGTAGCTAGCGTCCTCTTTTTTGCTGTGGTGTGCTGGGGGGCAACACCAGTTCGAGGGACTCCAGCAAGCGGAACAAGCTGGTGAAGAAGGCTAGCTCCGTAGTGGGTGGTAAACTGGCTAATCTAGAGGTGGTGGCTGAGAGGAGGATGAGGAAAAAGCTAGAAGCCATCCTGGAGAACCCCTCCCACCCACTATGAGGAGCTAGCCAGAATGAAGAGCACGTTCAGCCAAAGACTGAAACCTACCAATAGGAAAAAATGCACCACAGGCAATGTGGAGGAGAGAAACCTTAGAAGGGCCATTCAAGGGGGGATCTCCCTTCTTAGATGTCGGTGATAGCAGTGTTGCAGTAAAACAGTTGGTAAGCATGCACTTGTGTGTGTAGTGAAACACAGATGAGTGCATGCGATAGCAACTGAACATTTTGAAAAATTAAAGATAGAGCTGATAGCGATAGCAACTGAACATTTTGAAAGATTAAAGATCTATTTGAGGCACAGGGGAGGCGCAAAGAGGGTCGCATCCTCCCGGTCTTGATCACTGGACGTTCAACACTCCGGTCATCACTCCGAGACAGCCGAAGACAGGGGGCGGCGCAGAGAGGGTCACATCCTCCCGGTCATCATCCCGGGACGTCCAGCACTCCGGTCATCGCTACGAGACAGCCGGAGACAGGGAGACAGGGGGGCGGCGCAGAGAGGGTCACATCCTCCCGGTCATCATCACGGGACGTACAGCACTCCGGTCATCATTCCGGGACAGCCACTCACAGGGAGACAGGGAGATGGGACAGGCGTTAGACAGCTTGTGTGATTGTGATGGGCGGACATAGCAATAGATACAAGTGGTAAGCATATTATGTGGATAGAATAGATATATGAAGTAAGCATATTATGTGAATAGAATAGAAGTACTTAACCCAGCAATGAAACCACGTTGACAGACCACAAACCATGTTGACAGACCACGGACAGAAGACGGTAAGAATCTGATCCATGGCCTCGTGGTGCACGTAGAGCAGACACTGCAATCTTGGCCAAGACCCCGAGACATCCACCACCTTGGTCAGCAGCACTACGAGACACGCACTCAGAGAGATGTGGGGGGGGGGGTTGGGGGGGGGGGGGGTTAGAGAGTTCCCATGTTTGTAGTGGGCGGAGATGGAGCAATAAATACAATACATGTAGTAAGCATATGCATACATGGTGACAGTAGAATCATAGTATATAAGAAGATTGTGAAATAGAGTAATAGATAGAACTACTGCAGGCGTATGGCTACAGGATGAGATACAAGACCAGAGCTCAGGGCTGTATGCCCTGTGGGGGCAGGAGAAGTCATTCAGAAGGTTCAGCACTGCAGGCCAGACAGAAGACAGTATGAAGCTGTTCCATGGGGCCGGTTGAGACAGAGACAGAGGTTAAATAGACATCCTAACTAAACTAGACAGATTAATCTAAGGGTCAGTCCCCGACCAGGTGAGATCAGGGTAGGTTGAAGGAGAGAGAAAAGCTTCGACAGAGCAGGCGCCCCTGACAATGGCAAGTAATTTGTTCCACAGGTAGGGAGCGCGGTAGACAAAGGCTCTGTGGCCGGCGGATTTCTTTTTAACCCTAGGAATCGATAGAAGCCCCGCATTTTGTGAGCGCAGAGCACGAGCGGGCGAGTATCGAGAGATGAGATCGGATAGATAAAGCGGTGCAAGCCCATTTAAAATGTTGTGGGTGAGGAGTAGCACTTTAAAGTCAGATCGGGCTTGAATAGGAAGCCAGTGTAGGGCGGACAAAATTGGTGTGATGTGATAACATTTTCTAGTTTTAGTTAGTATCCGTGCAGCCGCATTTTGCACAAGTTAAAGATTTTTGATGCTTGAATTAGGTAGGCCTAAAAAAGTGCATTACAGTAGTCTAAACGTGATGAGACAAAAGCATGAATTAGGGTTTCAGCATCAGCCAGAGTTAAAATGGGGCGAATTTTTGCAATATTACGAAGATGGAAGAAGGCAATTTTGGTGACATTTTTTATATGTGCATTAAATGAGAGGGAGGAATCAAAAATTACTCTGAGTTTTTTTATGGTGGAGCTCTGGGATACATGACAAGTATCAAGTTGAGGGAGATGTCCCTCTGTGGTTTGGGGGGCCAACAATTAACATCTCAGTTTTATCTGCATTAAGGAGTAGAAAGTTTTGCGACATCCACTTTTTGACGGCAAGCAGGCAAGCCTCAAGATTTTGTAATTGGGAGGAATCATTTGGCTTAATAGGTATATATAATTGGGTGTCATCAGCGTAAAAATGAAAGTTTATGCCAAATTTGCGTATGATATTGCAGAGGGGTAGCATGTAAATCGAAAATAGCAATACAATACAAAACATTAACATGGGCCCCTTGAATTCGGCTGGGTCAGCCTCCCAGACCCGCCATCCAACGCGGGGCCGAGCACTCAGTGACACGGGTCCCTTGAATTTAATTGGGCCAGGCTCAGTAGAGGAGCGAGGGGTGGTACTCCCCCTCACCGAGCCAAGCCCGCTACCTCCCATGTCACCAAGCACCCCACCCCATGCACAATGTCCCCACAACATACAAGACCCCCCTCTCCCGGGCCAAACCGCGGAAACGATGCCCCCCCCCCTAAGCTAAGCCCGCAGAACTCCCCCATATCTTAGGCCGATACGCGCGGAGCCGGGCCCCCAGTGACACGAGTCTCTTGAATCAATTGGGCCAGGCCCAGTAGAGGAGAGGATAGGGGACTCCCCCCCACCGAGCCAAGCCCGCTACTTCCCATGTCACCGAGAGCCCCACCCCACGCACACCGATCCCGCAACACACAAGACCCCACTGGGCAAAGTTCAGCCGCTCTGACGCCCATAAGAGAAACCCCTCCCTCCCGCCCTCCTCCCCGAGAAACAGAGCCCCCCATAACCTGGTCCACCATGCGCGGAGCCGAGCACCCAGAGCCTCCACCCGCCCCCGCCCGACCGCCAGGCCCCCGGCCCACGAGAACCCCAAGCCCAGGCCTGCAGAAGGCCAAAGCACCACGCCTCAATGGCCCCGTGACCCCCCGCGACCCCAAGCCTGGTGTCCCCCCAGCCCGGCGACCAGACCGCCCCAGCCCGCATGCTTACGAAACCAAGCCGCATTTCTCGGAGACGCTCTCTGATTGGCACTGACTGACGCTCTCTGATTGGCCACTGACACGTTTGCCCAATCCGTGACGAGCTGTGTCTTTGCCCATTTCCACGCCAAACAGCCTGCAAACTACCTGGCGTTCTATCGCCATGCTCTAAGACAAACTCTAACCTTAACCAACTTCGAAGAGTGCCTAAGCTTAACCGTCGAAAGAACTTGGCGCCACGCTCTAAGACAAACTCTAACCTTAACCAACTTCGAAGAGTGCCTAAGCTTAACCAGTGTAGAAACAGGCATCGGCCAATCAGAGAGCGTCTCCGAGAAATGCGGCTTGGTTTCGTAATCACGCCCTCAGCCCCACCCATACCGATCCCACAACACGCAAGGCCCCGCCGGAACGATGGTCCCTCCCCCCGACATTCCCCCCCACTGAACTCAGACTGCCCACCTCTGTACCTCCCATGTCACCGATGTCACTATATACATTTATGCTAACATGACTTAAAAAATAAAACTGACAACACAATAAGAAAAAATTGTATGTAAATAAAATAAGCTATATGATTAGCACTTTTTGCCCCCGTTGGCGGTTTGGAGGGGAATCAGCTCTCCTATTGGAGAAGCCCCCCCCCCCCCCTAGTGACGGAGATACCCCCAATGGAGATTATCCAAGCCTCTCTTCATTTTTGAATTCTTGTCCTTCACATAAGTCCATGTGCACATTTAAAGCAACTGCTATTCTAACATAACTCAGATCCTAACATAACTCAAAGAAAAAAGACAACATTTGGCGCTCCCATAGTATTAGAGGATCTTAGTCGTTTCCCTCTGTTCCCCGTTGGAAGGGTGAGGAGTAATGGCTCTCCTAGTGAGAGGGCTCCCCCTAGTGGCGAAGGTGCGCACTATATAAGTCCAACATTCATTCTGTGGACGGCCTCAGAGCTCCCGGTCAATGTTCTGAATCCGTCTTTCTTATGCTCATGGTCATTTGTATTGTGTTTGTGTGTCACATGTAATCCTGTAGTCCCCATCGTGTATTATTCCCCAATATGTTCCTAATCAGCGTCTCCCTTTTTTAAATAAATTTCAAATGGTTTGTCTACAACGTGTGTATTGTAAATCATAGTGTTAATTATTCCAAATTCTGGTGTTATAGTTTTATACTTCTTGGGGTAACTGTTCAATTATCTTTTCTCTGTTGCATCTATTCTCATCCCCAGGTCCCCTGTGTGTATGCTTGTATTGGATACTTCCCCACGTTGATTTTGTCTTGTATCTTTATTTGGATCACCGTGTCCCTTCATGCCCCTTTCTCGTGTCCCTTTGTCGTTCTTCATAGTTGATCTGCTTTGAATCGATTCAGGTCCCCTCTTTTCCTCCTCCCGTCCTCCTCTCCTCGTCCTCGTCTCCCGGCTCTGGTCCATCCGCGCGCCCTCTCCATCCTCCGCGTCAGCGTAGGCCTAGGCGGTAGGCCTCTTTCCTTCCCCTCCCGGCACCTTCCATCTCTGCGCCGCGTCCCTCGCCGCCTCCCGCACGCCGTTGGGACCTGGTTCCTTTCTTTTTCAGAATTTTCTTTATTTCTACATAGCTCCGACGAGCTCGTCCTGTCCCTTCTTTAATTCTTCTCTGAGTCTGTCGATGTTATTCTGAATGTTTTGCGTGTTAGCTTGGTTAGCTATTGCGCTAGCTTGCATGCTAGTCTGTATGCTAGCTTGTAGCTCCTCTACCCAAGTGGCGTCTCTACTTTCCGTAGCTCCATTTCTGCAGACCCCTCTCTGATTGGTTGAGCCCATTTCTGCAGACCCCTCTCTGATTGGCCGAGCGCGCGCATGTGCATGAGCCGCGACAAGCTCCTCTAGCCAGGAATCGAAACTCTGTTAAGCTCCAGAGAGAGAGGCTGAAAACCCACAGTTCTTGCCCGACGGATGGGAGCCGAATCCCGGATCCGAGTTTTCTGATGAATACCCCCAAAACATGGAGGTCGCAAACGCAATTTATACGCATGGAAGTATTGATTACGCCATAACGAATCATTAAAAAAATATACTGTTAACTGGAATATGTTGTGTGTGCCTTTACACATATGTTGGATTATGTAATTGGTTTGTCATTAAAAACCAATAATAATCGCTCGCATCGCCGGCTTCGCTGACCAGAGCTCTCTCAGATTCAACGTTTTAATTGCAGCCTGGAACATACATGTTTCGGAACCAATGTGTAACTAGACAGTTACAATATAACATTTATATTAATTAATCCAGTTAATGCCTTAAGAGAAAGAGTCTTTCTACGGAAATGTTGTATCTTACTAATAATAACTAATTCCTTGGTCAATAGAAGTCTCTGTGATACTTTCTGAATATGATTTGGGAACATCAAATGGGCAGGGTTATAATAGAAGAAAGACAGTGTAAACAATATAATTAACTCTGAATATAATAATGAGGAAAAAGAAACAGGATACACAACAAGGTGCATGAGATGAGGTTATATGTAGAACATGGTACAGTTACAGTAAGTGGGGAGTGCGTCATGGTACAGTTACAGTAAGTGGGGAGTGTAAACACTAAACAGTGATTCAGTTACAGTAAGTGGGGAGTGCGTCATGGTACAGTTACAGTAAGTGGGGAGTGTAAACACTAAACAGTGATTCAAACCCCCTCAATGTACAGTTTCTGACAGCTGGGCTGTGTTGAACTTGTCATGTGAAATAACGTTATGTGAATAAACCGCGAAATAACATAACGTTATGTTATATAACGTTACAATGTACAGTTTCTGACAGCTGGCTGTGTTGTGAAATGTGCATAACGTTATGAATAAACCGCGAAGTCACGCGAAATAACGTTATACGCGAATCTGGTAGTACATTTCTTTTTATCTTCTTGATATGATAACATTACATCCGCCTTTTGCCGCGTGACGAGCTAAACCAATCAGAGAGGGGCTTCGCTCAACCAATCAGAGAGGGGTCTGCAGAAATGGGCTCAACCAATCAGAGAGGGGTCTGCAGAAATGGAGCTACGGAAAGTAGAGACGCACCCAAGTGGGTACCTCTGCTCTGTCGTCTTGAGCCATGCTAGCTTGATTTACCTGCTGTGTCACCCCCTCGTGTCGATAACTTTTCTCCGGTGTTTGTATTTCTTCTGGGGTCGCTTTTCTTTCGCTTGATCTCGTGTCCATCCTTCCCTTAAATTTCTCTTTTATCATTGAATTGTCACTTTTTATTTAGTTTTAGACAATTTTACTTCCTTTTTCGATGTTCTTTGACCAGGAGCTCCTTTCTATGGCCGCCCACCCGAACACCTCAAACCGGAACAAATGGCTGCTTTTTTATATAGCGCTTTTATCCAAAGCGCTTTATAATTTGTTGCTCACATTTTACCCATTCACTCACACATTCACACACCGACGGCGGAGGCAACCATGCAAGGTGCCAACCTGCTCATCGAGAGCAATTAGGGGTTAAGTGTCTTGCTCAAGGACACATCGACACGCTGCCCGGGAGGAGCGGGAATCGAACCGGGAACCTCTGGATTGCCAGACGACTGCTCTACCTCCCGAGCCACTGTCGCCCCATCAGGCTCTACAACCAAGGGCTCGGATGACTGGCCCTGCTGCCAGAACTATCGCTGTCAGAACTCGGGACATGATAACTCATATCCACATGCACTCATTGTACTTTTTTGTATTTTGTACTTTTATATTGTATTTGTATTTATATTTTATATTGTATCTATAGTGTATATAGATACTGGACAGGATAGGACTGTGAAGCTCTGTATCCCCCCCCCCTGTATCCCCCCCATGCTGCTTTGACACCTGAATTTCCCCAAGGGGATTAATAAAAGATTTAAGAAAAAATATTTGCTCTTAGGGCCATTTAAGACATCTTAGACATCTTAGATTTATTATACATTTGAAAGAATGCAGGTTATAGCTATATAAAACGACAAATGTCTGTCCCATTGTACCAATCAATGGGATATATTGCATGTTGGCTATAACCTGCATTCTTTCAAATGTATAATTAATCAATAAAACAGATATTTAACACGGTTGGGGAATCCCAAAATCTAAGATGTCTTAAATGGACCTAAGAGCAAATATTTTGTCTTAGGCCATGTCCAGACTAAGACGATTTTGGTCGGTTTAGGCAAAGTATTTGATCGTTTGCATCGTTCTGCCAGACGGAACTGCGTTCTGGCAGCCTGAAGACGGTACTTTTTGATACCACCCTCCAGAGTGCGCAACTCTGAATAAGCCTGGAGATGCCCCCCCATTGCGTCACTATATTTACAAGCGATACGCAGCTTCTCCTGAACCGATGACGCGTTGGCCCACCTCTCCCTTACCCCGCATGCGCAAACTCTCAGCCAACATCACAACAACAACAACCTGATCGGGCTTCTCCTGAACCGATGACGCATCTCCCTCCGCATGCAAACCCAGACAAAAAAAAATAAACATGATACATATGTCTTATATGTCCTGGCTAGAAGTGTTTATTGAACACCGGGAGTTATTATTAAACAACAATGCATCAGAGTAGTTGCATTCGTGTTACAGAAGGCTATATTGAGCTAATCGGGAGGCTACTGTGATGCAATACACGATACTAACTAGATTAGCGCCGTCACATAGCGGGCCTTTTTCTGAAAACCCAAGCATATTGTTCCATAGCATATGCCTTCAGTTGATCATGACAAATCCTCTCTTACCTTGACGATTAAAAAGCCTCCATAATAAATAAATAAAGCTGTAGCCAGCCAGCTAGCATTGATGCTATTCAAAATGCTATCCACATTAGGTAAATAGCTAACCAACTAAATACAATAGACAGACAATACAGTCAACGTTTGCTAGTCGAAATGACTGGGACACACACATGGACTAGTTAAACATCAATCAATAAATTTTATTCAACAGGTAGTTTGAGCCACGGTCCTCTCTCTCTCTCTCTCTCTCTCTCTCTCTCTCTCTCTCTCTCTCTCTCTCTTTTCTCTCTCTCTCTCTCTCTCTCTCTCTCTCTCTCTCTCTCTCTTCTCTCTCTCTCTCTCTCTCTCTCTCTCTCTCTCTTCTCTCTTCTCTCTCATCTCTCTCTCTCTCTCTCTCTCTCTCTCTCTCTCTTCTCTCTCTCTCTCTCTCTCTCTCTCTCTCTCTCTCTCTCTCTCTCTCTCTCTCGCTCTCCACTCCCTGAACGTACGTGGGTGACCAGATGCAAAAAGTCCAAAAGCAGGACAACAGTAAGATTTTGGTGGGACAAAAGTGGGACAAAGTGGGACAGATAGATAATGTAATTTTTTGTATTAGAATAACTCGTCTTCACCGAATAGATAAAGGTTAAATCAAAATAAATACAAATTAAATACAGAATTATATCTCTCCACATTCATCTTGGCACTGGCAGCCGGCTTGTTACCACCTAACATCTGTTTTAAATATTCAAACGTTATCACTTGACAGGAATGTCTTGTGTTCGATATTCCCTGTTAACAGAACTAGGGAACACTAGGGAACAAAAATAATAATACAAATAAATTGTGTTTCTCTATAACTATGGATAACTATGGATGTAGCTTTTGTACGACCACACAATATTATTTTTGCAATATCTGAGTCTGGCCAAATGACAGGAGCTAGCTTGCTACTACAGTCGGCTGACCTGTATGAATGGGAGTGTTGTACTTAAGCATTACATCACACGCAGGAGTGGTTTGTGACCAATAAACCATGCCTAGGGGTGGTTGTTAGGGCCCGAGGCGCAGCCGAGGGGTCGTTAGACCCCCCTAGGCATGGTTTATTGGTCACAAATCACGACTGCACGTGGTGTAAAGCTTTTATACAACTGCCAGATTCATCCAACCTTATTTCTATACAATAAACACACATTAATCGAAGATTTATTGAAAAAACCATCCGCCAGAAAAAGTAGTTCCCACAACTCCATGTGGAAGCAGCTTGAAGTGCATCCAACCAAACTAACACATCCAACTGTGTATTATTGGAATGATTGAGAGAAGTTGCCTCATGTGGAAGCAGCTTGAAGTGCATCCAACCAACTAACACATCCAACTGTGTATTATTGGAATGATTGATTGAAAATTTATTAAAACGTTTTCTTTGCCCTATAGGAAAAAAACGTTTTCTTCGCCCTATTTTTTTATTTATTTCTTTTAGCCTAAACTTAACCAGTTGGAAACCAGGGGTACAGTAATAAAATTAGCAATCAACCAATCAATCAATTCAATAGACCATGCTCACTTAAAACAGCGCTGCTTCTCTCTCAGTCTGACTCCCCCGCTGTTGCAGACAGGAGTGTGTGTGTGTGTGTGTGCGTGTGTGTGTGTGTGTGTGTGTGTGTGTGTGTGTGTGTGTGTGTGTGTGTGTCACAGTGTGTGTGTGCGTGTGTGTGTGTGTGTGTGTATGTGTGTGTGTGTGTGTGTGTGTGTGTGTGTGTGTGTATGTGTGTGTTTGTGGGTACGCCAGCGTCGGACAATGTGAGAGAGAACGCTGCAGTCAGAAAGTAGGAAGGAAGAAATTTAAATCAATCAATTAATCTATCAATCAATCCGCGATTTTTCTTTTGTTCTAGATTGAGTCAAGACCCATCAATTACATCATCCAACATTGTTTAAAATACTAACACATTCCCCTTGACAGAATCGCTTCATATTTAGTCGTTATGGTGCTTTCAACATAACCATTTGTTCTCCGCGATCCTGTTTTCTCCCGGAGTGAGCCGGGGAGGGTTATGTGATTTGGTTGTGGGCGGGTCCTGAGCCCAGGACCGTGGATTGTTACCAATAAAGACGTGTGAATGGCCAATCAGAATCGAGAAATTTGCATGCCGTTGTATAAAGTGTGATAGATGCTTGTTATCTCCGCTGCAGTGACCTTGTCCGTCTGGCTATAATTTTTTGGTTTAAGAAGAAACATATCCATAGATCTGGATGTTTCTTTTTGGTGAGCCACTTTCATGTGAGACTCACGTCCACTGTGGCGCTTCAAGTCGTATTCTCCTCCATGAGCAATTGAAAACGAACTATGACACAAAACACAGAAAGCTCCCTGAGGATTGCCTGACATCGGCCTCAGGCATGTGTCGTTTGCCAGTCTTGGTTGTAACTGCAGGTCAGTTTCTTTTTACTGCTTTCCATCTTGATTCATAGATCGCTTGTAATGTTGTTGTGTTTTCCTTTTTGACAGCTCGCTAAACGTTGACAGCGCGCAACATTTTGACAGCGCACTAAATTACTATAACCAATCAGATCTGCGATATGAGGTAGCGTCACGACTCTCACGAGCAGAGCGCTAAATTACTACCTAACCAATCAGATCTGCGATATGAGGTAGCGTCACGAGCAGAGCAATGTGTGTGGACAAGAGGCGGGTTGCTACGTTTACTGTAGGGAGGGGCTTTTAGACCAATGTTTTTTTTTTGCTTCGAAAAGAGGGACATCCTCTCAATATGTGGGATGCGGGACATTCGGTCAAATGGTGGGACAGTACAACCAAAAGGGGGACACCTGGTCACCCTGAAAACTAGGTAATCTCAAAAGCACAAAACCGGATGGCACAACAACACTTCCAGTCGGGGATTTCAAAATAAAAGAGTCTAAAACAGGAAAGACATTTATTTTGTAAATTTTGGCATGCACTTATTATCTTGAGACGTTTTCGTTTTTTACGGAAACCTTAAAACGAAATGAAAACGAAAAAGATCTAAATCATTTTAGTCTGGACAAGGCCTTAAGTCCGTTGGAGAATGAGAGACCCAATCTTATCTTATCCAGTGATGGGCAAGCTACTTGGAAAATGTAGTAAGCTACACTACAAGTTACTCTCGATTAAATATAGCTCAACTACAATGGAAGCTATCCCCAGAGAAATGTAGCAAGCTACACTACAGGAACATGGTAAAAATAGCTAACTACATCGGCACTACTTTTTTTTTTCACAAATCTTTATGTCTGTTTCTCCGGATAGTAGCGTGTAGCGTTTCCTCACGCTACGTCACTACTTCGTTCTAAAAATAGCTGCACTACAGAGAACGACTTGGTTCAAAAGTAGCGACGCTACCATCACGCTACTGAGAATTGTAGTTAAGCTATGTAGCGTTGCTACTTGTAGCTAGCTACTGCCCAACACTGATCTTATCTTATCTTATCTTATCTTATATGGCTCTCGTGGATCCAATGAGCTCCACTGTATTCCTGTGTGATGATGTAGCCATAGTAGTTATGATACAACTAGACAACATAAGGAATCTAGAGGTAGCAAGCACATCATGCTAGCTTGCCGGGAAGGAGGGAAATAAAGCTCCAAGATAGGCAAAACATCTCACCTCTCACCTCAAGATATCTGAATGGAAGTGGGTTCTATGGATACCCACAAGTGTCCCCTTTACAGTCTTGGAATGGCACCCTACTGGACTATATATTTGTATATACAATCAAAACACTTCATACTTGTTCATACTTCACTGTTTATACTTTTTGCACAGCACTACTCAATTGCACAGCCCTGCTAAATATTCCATCCTGTTGTTTTTATTCTAATTAGTGTATATCTTGACCACACCGTGCACAGTTGTACAGCCCTGGCCTATTCCTATTTTTATTTTATAATTCTATTATATTCTATCGTGCTTCTATTTTAATTTAGTTTATATTCCATTTAATTTGATTCCACCTTTGTATTTTAGTATCTATCCGTTATTGTCTGTCCGTTAACACATTCAGGGCCAGACCAGAGATATCCCGGGTTAACTCGCCATGCGCTGGGCGCCAAACCGAGAAAAGTCGGGTTTTCATCGTTATTTATTTTATACGCTATATCCATTCATAATTCATCCATCCAGCCTGATGTTATCATTGGGAATGGTTCTGAGATCGCAAACGGCCGATACCGCTGTCTAACGCCTTGCGGCCGCTATTGCACTCAATTTGGAACGATGTGGTTTGTTTTCTGGGCCGAGCAGCGGCGTGCAGGCGGGGTCTAAATACTCCGGCAAGTTTGCCTTTGAGAACCAATGGTTCTCGAGCCTTAACGGCACATGGGGCAGGAGCCTATCTCCTGTTTCCGTAGCGTGAGGCAGCTTGATGTACAAGTACACCCCTTGGACATGACGCTAGTATGTCGCAAGGACTTCCCCCCAAACCAACCCTTGATGCTGAGTGTCAAGCAGGGAGGCTATGGGTACCATTTTTAAATAGTCTTTGGTATGACTCGGCCCGGGGCTTGAACTCCCAGCCTCCCGAACTCAGGGCCGACACTCTACCCACGAGGCCACTGAGCCGGTTAAATACTCCGGCAAGACAAGCAATTATAGGGATGGCATCCCTGCCCCGCGTTCATGTTCAATGCTGGATTACGTTGGACACACAATCGCGATCAGTATTTGGAATGGCGATCAGATAATTGGATTATTCTTTTTGCAGTACATCATAGACAAGGTAAGGACTATATATTATCAATCTTGCGTTGATCCGATTTTCCCCCCGCGATCGGAGCGTGTGTCTGCAGTGTGTGTGTGGGCCGTGTCCCGTTGGTGGCGATCGAAGCATAGAAAAACGACCTCCCCCCCACCCTTATTTGCATGCATGATGAAACATAATACCGATAATCTAGCGTTGATTTCAGATTGATTATTGATCCAGGCGAGAAATGGCACGATTTATAATGAAATGCAGTAAAACTCTGTTTGGTGTCATTTCTCAGGATTACACAGAATCACTCTAAAACTATACGTATTCACCACGGTATAAAACGGAAATGTATGGATGAAAAAATTATCTGCTTGTTGCATGTTGACCGGAAGAAACTCTCTGACAATCGACTATGTTATTAGATCCATAGCTATAATATTTAATATAGTTTTAGCACTGCAAACACCGGCATTTATCCCCATTGAACAGAGCACTGGCACACAATGGCCATACGCCCACAGCGACCTTTAATGTCGCACCAAAAACTACCAAATCAAATTCTTTGTATGTGAAAACTACTTGGCAATAAAGACCTTTTGGATTCTGATTCTGATCCAACGAGCTCCACTGTATTCATGTGCGATGATGTTCGCCCCCAGGGGCGGACCTAGCACATTTGGCGCCCTAGGCGAGATTCACCACTGCGCCGCCCCCCCCCCCCCCAAAAAAAGATTTTTTTTTTTTTTTTGTAATTTTTTTTTTTTTTGTAATTTTTTTTTTATGGCTTTTGCCTCTTCATAGTTCTCTAACGTTAGTCTTTCTTTCCTCAACGCTCAATTCTATAAACACTTGACCGATACCCATCAATGCACAGCGCTCTAGCATGTTCTGACTGTGAACACCTAAAGCTGAGGCTCAGACCGACCGACCGTTTTAGATTTTTGGCTCATTTTCCCTTATGTTAGAATTTTTTTTATGTAAAAATAATGGTTGCAGATATAGAGGGGGGCGCCAAAACTGCACAGAGAAAAAAATATACAAAAAAAAAAAAAAAAAAAAAAAAAAAAAAAAAAAAAAAAAAAAAAAAAAAAAAAAAAAAAAAATTTGGTGCCCCCCTCTGGGTGGCGCTCTAGGCGACCGCCTATATCGCCTGTAGGAAGGTCCGCCCCTGTTCGCCCCCATAGTAGCCATTTCAATGTAGTGGGGCCATTTTAAAACTTGACCTCACTGTATAAAATGACCTATTGTGACGTCTAGGACAATCAATGTAATCTGAAAGAAATATTAGATTAGATTAGATTCAAATATTGTCATAATACAACACAAGTACAGTACAACGTCTAATTTCCCACGGGATAATAAAAGTATTTCTATTCTATTCTATTCTATTCTATTCTATACAACAAAAATATGTTTGGCATCCAACCAGAGTACAAATGTAACAGTAAAGTGCAACAGCAGAGTGTAGTGCTAATCAGATGTATGTACAGAGTTGTAGTATAATATGTACAGTGATACAGGTATACATACAAATGGTACAGTAGTAGTCATACTGTCCAGCAGCATAACTAGTAAGAGTAGGATATGTACAGATATAGATATAGTATCTACAGATATGTAAAAAGACTATGTGCAGGTAAATACAGACAGGTATGGATAGGTATATATGTGGTGAGGGAGAACATTTCGGTCCATGGAGGATGTGTGGAAGATGTGTGGAGGTCGGATGTGTGGAAGATGTATGGATATGTGGAGGATATGTAGAGGATGTAGGATGTGTGGAGGATGTGTGGAGGATGTATGGAGGATATGTGGAGGATGTGTGGAGGATGTGTGGAGGATGTGTGGGGGATGTGTGGAGGATGTGTGGAGGATGTGTGGAGGATGTGTGGAGGATGTGTGGGGGATGTGTGGAGGATGTGTGGAGGATGTGTGGAGGATGTGTGGAGGATGTGTGGAGGATGTGTGGAGGATGTATGGAGGATATGTGGAGGATGTGTGGAGGATGTAGGATGTGTGGAGGATGTGTGGAGGATATGTGGAGGATGTGTGGAGGATGTGTGGAGGATGTGTGGGGGATGTGTGGAGGATGTGTGGAGGATGTGTGGAGGATGTAGGATGTGTGGAGGATGTGTGGAGGATGTGTGGAGGATGTGTGGAGGATGTGTGGAGGATGTAGGATGTGTGGAGGATGTGTGGAGGATGTGTGGAGGATGTAGGATGTGTGGAGGATGTATGGAGGATATGTGGAGGATGTGTGGAGGATGTAGAGGATGTGTGGAGGATGTGTGGAGGATGTAGAGGATGTGTGGGGGATGTATGGAGGATGTAGAGGATGTAGATCATGTGTGGGGGATGTATGGAGGATATGTGGAGGATGTAGAGGATGTGTGGAGGATGTAGAGGATGTATGGAGGATGTAGAGGATGTATGGAGGATGTAGAGGATGTGTGGGGGATGTATGGAAGATGTAGATGATGTGTGGAGGATGTATGGAGGATGTAGAGGATTTGTGGAGGATGTATGGAGGATGTAGAGGATGTGTGGGGGATGTATGGAGGATGTAGAGGATGTGTGGGGGATGTATGGAGGATGTAGAGGATGTGTGTGGGATGTATGGAGGATGTGGAGGATGTATGGAGGATGTGGAGGATGTATGGAGGATGTATGGAGGATGTGGAGGATGTATGGAGGATGTGGAGGATGTATGGAGGATGTATGGAGGATGTGGAGGATGTATGGAGGATGTAGAGGATGTAGAGGATGTGTGGAGGATGTATGGCGGATATGTGGAGGATGTGTGGAGGATGTAGAGCAGGGGTCGGCAATAGGCGGCCCGCGGGCCGAAATGGGCCCGCCAGCAATCATTTCTGGCCCGTCAGTTTATTTTGAGAATATGATATTTATTTTACGCGCAGGAAATATTCACTTGTGACGCCAGAGTGTCTTTGTGAAGCTGTATCTATCTATTCATCATATCTATGTGTGTCACTATAGCCAATTGAAATGCTAGAAATGGTCACGTGGACTGGGAAAACCAATGGAATAGTCCCACCGGGTCGCGTGTATATTTTCCCTAACGCACTTTCACTTCTGCGTTTGGGATGCGATCATGCGAGCGACTAACCTTAACAAAACAAACGTCTTTGGATAGCTTCTTTGCAATGGGGAAATACCAACTGAGGAGCCAGAAGAGGAGCCTACGACCTCCAAGACACATAAAGCTTCTTTTAACACTTTGGCTGCCGGGAAATGGACCGGGTAAAAATATATCCCATAATGATAAGATTTCTACTCTACGATGATCGCCCAACGGCGCGCGGAGACTGGGGTGAGTTTCAGCGTGTAACGTTACCGTCTTCGATACTAACTGCTATTATCAACATTTGACCCACATTAGATGATTGGTATAACGCTGCCCACGGAATTATAAACGCCCCCTCGCCCATCCGGTCAACATCAGATGACGTGTAGTAACTTCTAGAAGTACATCTAGTTGGAATTTTTTATATCGCGCTGATTGCCATCAAACTGTATTTCATCATCAATATAATGCATTTGGGGCTATATATCACGTTCTGGAGAAAGCTGCAGAAAGAGATGAAAACATACTTATACATTAGACCATACTTTACTATGAATATGTGAATGAAAAAGTTTAACGTTGCTACACAATGAACAATACATATAGGACTTTGAATGGGCCCTAATAATGGCAATGTAGCAATAGAATTTAAAAAGTTATAGCCCTGCAAAGAAGGGGACTTTCTCCATAGACAAATAGCGCTGGCAATCTATGGTATATCATGAATTTAACCTTAGGCAGCCAAAGTGTTAATAAACAGGAGTCATACTTAAAATACGGGTTTATCGCAACAGGTGACTCTCGTGTGTTGACATGGCAACACGAGGCAATGAAGCAACTGTGTTCAAGTTGGCAGAAGATTCATTCAACGCGAGTGGACATTTGACATGTTTCAAACATTAGCAGGGATTTTGGAGGACCGAAACAGAAACAATAATAAGCCCAGGGCAGGGCTGCATTATGGTGAGTTGTGTTTTAATAATAATAATACATTCGATTTATAATACACCCGCCGTGGTGCTGCAAATCAAATGCCCACCCTACTGATCTGTTCATGTGTTATAATAATAATAATAATAATAATAATAATAATAATAATAATAATAATAATAATAATAATAATAATAATAATAATAATAATAATAATAATAATAATAATAATACATTCGATTTATAATGCGAGCACCTGCATTCAAATCAAATTACTGATCTGTTCATGTGTTATGCACCCGAGAGGCACTTTATAATAGAAAAAAGACAGTTTATTATGCCACCTATGCAGCTCGTTTATTTTGACAGAGTTAAAAAAAATTCACTATCATTATATTAAATTAGCCATTGTTTTTGGTCCTGGCCCGCCATTCAATGGCTTGGGGAGAAATTGGCCCGTGAGCAAACCTAATTGCCGATCCCTGATGTAGAGGCTGTATGGAGGATGTAGAGGATGTGTAGAGGATGTATGGAGGATGTAGAGGATGTATGGAGGATGTAGAGGATGTGTGGGGGATGTAGAGGATGTGTGGGGCATGTAGAGGATGTGTGGGGGATGTAGAGGATGTATGGAGGATGTAGAGGATGTGTGGGGGATGTAGAGGATGTGTGGGGCATGTAGAGGATGTGTGGGGGATGTAGAGGATGTATGGAGGATGTAGAGGATGTGTGGGGGATGTAGAGGATGTGTGGGGGATGTATGGAGGATGTAGAGGATGTGTGGGGGATGTGAAAAGGATGGTCCAAGGACCGAAACGTCCCTTGCTTTTTGTCACCTATTCACTTTCTCTTCAATATTTTTTTGCATCCAGAGAGCCTCAGTCTATATTTTTTGTCGACTAGCACACATAAACAGAATCACGAATGATGTGATGAAATGTGCTGAGAGAAAGTCCACCTGATCAACAAGATAAGATAAGATTATTTTGAAACTTTGCTCAGACATGATAGGGAGGTGCTCCTCAGCTTGGAGAAAAGAAACGGGGCCGGTCTTCAGAACTATAACTGCTGTAGAGTAGTGGCACCATCTAGGATCCATCTATATCATCATCTACCATGCAGTGGAGTGTGGGTTTCTTACTCCTCTTGGCCCCCTCCTCCACTCAGGGAGTGCCGCTGAGCAGATCCGGAACCGCGCCGAAGGTGCTGCTGATCTCCTTCGATGGCTTCCGGTGGGATTACGACCGTGATGTGGACACGCCGAACTTCGACGCCATGGCGACGGATGGCGTCAAGGCCCAGTATGTGACCCCGCCGTACCTCACCATCACCAGCCCCTCTCACTTCACCCTCCTCACAGGTAACATGTTTATTTCCACCAGGGGCTAACGGTACAGTGGGCCGGCAGTGGATGCGCATATCATGGCAAACCTTATTTTCACCATTTACTGAATTGGAAACCAACAGTTTATTTAGCAAGAATTGAAAAAGGCACAGGGAAAGGGGAATTAAATGTAATTGGATGTCCCGGCGTCCAACAGCTTTCATAGCTGAGTACGATTATTATAGCACGGTGACTGAGGGAAGAATCCACTGTTCCTTTACTGAAATACTTATTTGTACTCTCAGATCATCAGTGCCAGTTCAAAATGAATTTAACTTCCTTGAAATTAAATTCCTATAATCTCCAACGTCGGTCTTTAAGACCTCGTCCAAAAGCGTCATGCCACTCTCACTGTAAAGTAGATAGAATTCATTTTTATGTGTCAGACTATGAATAATGCACGCAGACTGACAGTGATTATTTTCCGTATAGGGCGCTACATCGAGAACCATGGGGTGATCCACAACATGTGGTTCAACACGGCCACCTTTGAGAAGAAGCCTTACTATCAGACTCAGTTTGTGAATGACTGGTGGGACAATGGCTCTCTGCCAATTTGGATCACTGCCCAGAGACAGGTCTGTATGGCCACCCAGAGGCAGGTCTGTGTAGCCACTAAGAGACAGGTCTGTGTAGCCACTAAGAGACAGGTCTATAGCCACTAAGAGACAGGTCTGTGTAGCCACTAAGAGACAGGTCTATAGCCACCCAGAGGCAGGTCTGTGTAGCCACTAAGAGACAGGTCTGGGTAGCCACTAAGAGACAGGTCTATAGCCACTAAGAGACAGGTCTATAGCCACTAAGAGACAGCTCTGTGTAGCCACTAAGAGACAGGTCTATAGCCACTAAGAGACAGGTCTATAGCCACAAAGAGACAGGTCTATAGCCACTAAGAGACAGGTCTGTGTAGCCACTAAGAGACAGGTCTATAGCCACTAAGAGACAGGTCTATAGCCACTAAGAGACAGGTCTGTGTAGCCACTAAGAGACAGGTCTATAGCCACTAAGAGACAGGTCTGTGTAGCCACTAAGAGACAGGTCTATAGCCACTAAGAGACAGGTCTGTGTTAGAGGCTGACATGTGAGTGGATTTTGACTCCCGCTCCTTCCCACAGAAATAATCCCATCCCAATCCCAAATGAGAGTTTAAAAAAAATCCCACTCCCACAGAGGACTGATCCCAATCCCGTCCCAATCCAGAGCCAAACTTTTATAGAATCCCACTCCCATTTACCAATCCTGCTCCGTTTTTCTTCCTCAGTATATGCAGTACATGGGTCACATCATGTCTGCCTTAGTTAAAGATAAAATCACCAAACATTTACATTAGTGATGCACCGATGTGAAAATTGTTGCCGATACGATATCACTCCCGTCCAAATTCCGTTGATTTTGTTGTCATCGTTCCCACTCCCTTCTGCTCCCGTTGACTTTTACTCCCGGTCCTGCCCAATCACGTGCTTCAAAGTGAAATTGACTCCCATCCCGTGGGAATCCCGAAAAGATGTCATCCTCTAGTGACTGTGTAGCCAGTAAGAGACAGGTCTATAGCCACTAAGAGACAGCTCTGTGTAGCCAGTAAGAGACAGCTTTGTGTAGCCACTAAGAGACAGGTCTGTGTAGCCACTAAGAGACCGGTCTGTGTAGCCAGTAAGAGACAGGTATGTGTAGCCACTAAGAGACCGGTCTGTGTAGCCACTAAGAGACCGGTCTGTGTAGCCACTAAGAGACAGGTCTGTGTAGCCAGTAAGAGACAGGTATGTGTAGCCACTAAGAGACCGGTCTGTGTAGCCACTAAGAGACCGGTCTGTGTAGCCACTAAGAGACCGGTCTGTGTAGCCACTAAGAGACCGGTCTGTGTAGCCACTAAGAGACAGGTCTGTGTAGCCAGTAAGAGACAGGTATGTGTAGCCACTAAGAGACCGGTCTGTGTAGCCACTAAGAGACCGGTCTGTGTAGCCACTAAGAGACCGGTCTGTGTAGCCACTAAGAGACAGGTCTGTGTAGCCAGTAAGAGACAGGTATGTGTAGGCACTAAGAGACAAGTCTGTGTAGCCAATAAGAGACAGGTCTATAGCCACTAAGAGACCGGTCTATAGCCACTAAGAGACAGGTCTGTGTAGCCACTAAGAGACAGGTCTATAGCCACTAAGAGACCGGTCTATAGCCACTAAGAGACAGGTCTGTGTAGCCAGTAAGAGACAGGTATGTGTAGGCACTAAGAGACAAGTCTGTGTAGCCACTAAGAGACAGGTCTGTGTAGCCAGTAAGAGACAGGTATGTGTAGGCACTAAGAGACAAGTCTGTGTAGCCACTAAGAGACAGGTCTGTGTAGCCACTAAGAGACCGGTCTATAGCCACTAAGAGACAGGTCTGTGTAGCCACTAAGAGACAGGTCTGTGTAGCCACTAAGAGACAGGTCTGTGTAGCCACTAAGAGACAGGCCTATAGCCACTAAGAGGCAGGTCTATAGCCACTAAGAGACAGCTCTGTGTAGCCACTAAGAGACAGGCCTATAGCCACTAAGAGACAGGCCTATAGCCACTAAGAGACAGGTCTGTGTAGCCACTAAGAGACAGGCCTATAGCCACTAAGAGACAGGCCTATAGCCACTAAGAGGCAGGTCTATAGCCACTAAGAGACAGGTCTATAGCCACTAAGAGACAGGTCTGTGTAGCCACTAAGAGACAGGTCTGTAGCCACTAAGAGACAGGTCTGTAGCCACTAAGAGACAGGTCTGTGTAGCCACTAAGAGACAGGTCTGTGTAGCCACTAAGAGACAGGTCTGTAGCCACTAAGAGACAGGTCTATAGCCACTAAGAGACAGGTCTATAGCCACTAAGAGACAGGTCTATAGCCACTAAGAGACAGGTCTGTAGCCACTAAGAGACAGGTCTGTGTAGCCACTAAGAGACAGGTCTGTGTAGCCACTAAGAGACAGGTCTGTGTAGCCACTAAGAGACAGGTCTGTGTAGCCACTAAGAGACAGGTCTGTGTAGCCACTAAGAGACAGGTCTGTGTTAGAGGCTGACATGTGAGTGGATTTTGACTCCCGCTCCTTCCCACTCCCACAGAAATAATCCCATCCCAATCCCAAGTGAGAGTTTAAAAAAAACCACTCCCACAGAGGACTGATCCCAATCCTGTCCCAATCCAGAGCCAAACTTTTATAGAATCCCACTCCCATTTACCAATCCTGCTCCGTTTTTCTTCCTCAGTATAAAATATGCAGTACATGGGTCACATCATGTCTGCCTTAGTTAAATATAAAATCACCAAACATTTACATTGGTGATGCACCGATGTGAAAATTGTTGCCAATACGATATCACTCCCGTCCAAATCCTGTTGATTTTGTTGTCATCGTTCCCACTCCCTTCTGCTCCCGTTGACTTTTACTCCCGGTCCTGCCCAATCACATGCTTCAAAGTGAAATTGACTCCCATCCCGTGGGAATCCCGAAAAGATGTCATCCTCTAGTGACTGTGTAGCCACTAAGAGACAGGTCTGTGTAGCCACTAAGAGACAGGTCTGTGTAGCCACTAAGAGACAGGTATATAGCCACTAAGAGACAGGTCTGTGTAGCCAGTAAGAGACAGGTCTGTGTAGCCACTAAGAGACAGGTCTGTGTAGCCAGTAAGAGACAGGTCTGTGTAGCCACTAAGAGACAGGTCTATAGCCACTAAGAGACAGGTCTGTGTAGCCACTAAGAGACAGGTCTATAGCCACTAAGAGACAGCTCTGTGTAGCCACTAAGAGACAGCTCTGTGTAGCCACTAAGAGACAGGTCTGTGTAGCCACTAAGAGACAGGTCTGTGTAGCCACTAAGAGACAGGTCTATAGCCACTAAGAGACCGGTCTGTGTAGCCACTAAGAGACAGGTCTGTGTAGCCACTAAGAGACAGGTCTGTGTAGCCACTAAGAGACAGGTCTGTGTAGCCACTAAGAGACAGGTCTGTGTAGCCACTAAGAGACAGGTCTATAGCCACTAAGAGACAGGTCTATAGCCACTAAGAGACAGGTCTATAGCCACTAAGAGACAGGTCTGTGTAGCCACTGTGTAGCAGGTCCAAAATGAATGATGTTGTTTACATGTTGCGTGCATGTATCCCATCCCTACTTCCCATTTTCAAATAATCAACAGATTAATCATTAGTGGCGGTCCTAATTTATAATACATCTTGGCAATCCATCCCCTATCCCCACTCACAGCCATCCCCCACACCAGACCAAGACAAAAAGAAATGTAAACAAAGTACAACATCAAGCAGGGCTCTTTTGCCTAGAGGTCACTCTTTGATGGCATTACAGATTCTACCTTTAAGTTGTTTGATTTGCTTGCAGTGTGGACACAGCATGAATATGAGCACCTGTGAGCATTACTAGTTTCCGTACATAGCCATGCTAATTTGCATAATTATACAGAGTGTGTGTGTGTGTGTGTGTTGTGTGCATGCGTGTGTGTGTGTGTGTGTGTGTGTGTGTGTGTGTGTGTGTGTGTGTGTGTGTGTGTGTGTGTGTGTGTGTGTGTGTGTGTGTGTGTGTGTGTGTGTGTGTGTGTGTGTGCGCGTGGGCACATGTGTGCGTCGTATTCATGCGTCTGCTGTCTGCATGACCTCTCTTTGCTCTCTTTATACCCTTACAGGGCCTGAAAGCTGGCTCTCTTCACTTTCCTGGCACGGCTTCCAGTTACCAGGGTGAGGTTGCCATGGAGAGGGATGTGGAGCCGCGGTTTTACAACTACAAGAACGAGACGGCTTGGCGAGCAAACACAGACAAGGTGATGGGCTGGTTCAGTGACCGGGACCTGGACTTTGTGTCCATGTACTTCGGCGAGCCGGACAGCACGGGTCACGAGTACGGCCCCGACTCCCCGGAGCGCCGGGAGATGGTCAAGCAGGTCGACCGGACGGTGGGCTACATCCGCGAGGCGGCCCATCGGCACGCGCTGAGCGGCCGCCTGAATATCATCATCACCGCCGACCACGGCATGAGCAACGTGTACCGGGACGGCCTGGTCGAAGAGATCACCCTCTCCCGGATCCCGGGGTTCTCCTTCAGTGACCTGTCTTTCCACCTGGTGGACTTCGGGCCGTCCGGGATGCTACTGCCCAAGCCGGGCAGGATAGACAAGGTCTACGAGGTCCTGAAGGGCGCCCACCCTCACCTCCACGTCTACAAGAAGGAGGAGATGCCCGAGCGCCTCCACTTCGCCAATAACGCCCGCATCCTTCCCATCGTCCTGTGGGCCGACCCAGGATACGTCATCAATGGGGTGAAGCAGATTATGACGGCCATTTCGCTCTACTACTACTACACTACTACTACTACTACTACTACTACTACACTATTACTACACTATTACTACTACACTACTACTACTACTACTACTACTACACTATTACTACACTATTACTACTACTACTACTACTACACTACTACTACTACTACACTATTACTACACTACTACTACTACTACTACTACTACTACTACTACTACACTATTACTACACTATTACTACTACACTACTACTACTACTACTACTACACTATTACTACACTATTACTACTACTACTACTACTACACTACTACTACTACTACACTATTACTACACTACTACTACTACACTACTACTACTACTACTACTACTACTACTACTACTACTACTACTACTACTACACTATTACTACTACTACTACTACACTATTACTACTACTACTACACTACTACTACTACTACTACTACTACTACTACTACTACTACTACTACACTATTACTACTACTACTACTACTACTACACTATTACTACTACTACACTACTACTACACTATTACTACTACACTACTACTACTACTACTACACTATTACTACTACTACTACTACTACTACTACTACTACTACACTATTACTACTACTACACTACTACTACACTACTACTACTACTACTACACTATTACTACTACTACACTACTACTACACTATTACTACTACACTACTACTACACTATTACTACTACTACTACTACTACTACTACTACTACTACTACTACTACACTATTACTACTACACTACTACTACACTATTACTACTACTACTACTACTACTACACTATTACTACTACTACACTACTACTACACTATTACTACTACACTACTACTACACTATTACTACTACTACTACTACTACTACTACTACTACTACTACACTATTACTACACTATTACTACTACACTACTACTACACTATTACTACTACTACTACTACTACTACTACTACTACTACACTATTACTACTACTACACTACTACTACACTATTACTACTACACTACTACTACACTATTACTACTACACTACTACTACTACTACTACTACACTATTACTACTACTACTACTACTACTACTACTACTACTACTACTACTACTACTACTACACTATTACTACTACTACTACTACTACTACTACTACTACTACTACTACTACTACACTATTACTACTACTACTACTACACTACTACTACTACTACTACACTACTACTACTACTACTACTACACTATTACTACTACTACACTACTACTACTACTACTACTACTACACTATTACTACTACTACTACTACTACTACACTACTACACTATTACTACTACTACACTACTACACTATTACTACTTACTACTACTACACTACTACTACTACACTATTATTACTACTACACTATTACTACTACTACACTATTATTACTACTACTACACTACACTTACTACTACTACTACACTATTACTACTACTACACTACTACACTATTACTACTACTACTACTACACTATTATTACTACTACACTATTACTACTACACTATTATTATTACTACTACTTACTACACTATTACTACTACTGATACTACACTATTAGTATTACTACTTACTACACTACACTATTACTACACTACTACTACACTATTATTATTATTATTACTACACTACTACTACTTACTACACTATTATTATTATTACTACACTACTACTACTACTACTACACTATTATTATTATTATTACTACTACTACTACTACTACTACTACACTATACTATTACTACTACTGATACTACTACTACTACACTATTATTATTATTACTACTACTACTACTACTACTACTACTACTACTACTACTACTACTACTACTACTACTACTACACTATTACTACTACTACTACTACTACTACACTATTACTACTACTACTACTAATATTACTACACTACTACTACTATTACCACTAATAATACTACTAATAATAATGATAATAATAATAATAATAATATTATTATTATATCACATTTTTTACTGAGAATGAAGACTGCATGCAACATTAGAATTGCATGCAGTTGTGATCATAACTGATTACCACCTGCCTACAGTTCACATGATAATGAACCCAGTGTGCTATTCAAAAACAGGCCTAATCATATGGGGGTATATTCAGATATCTACTGTGAATATTCCTTTTTGTTAGACTGACATCTGGAAACCCATTACTGGTAGCTGTCATGTGACACAATGGTGGAGGCCCGTAGGCTCCTGCCCATTCCTCGTGTGCGTCAGCCTGTATGCTTTTGGAATATCCTGATACCTTGATTTATTTTGACGGACCCCATAAATATGGAAGGAATTACCAAGTTAATTTAGCTTGTAGCAACGAAGGAAATTGAATCTTTTAGACCAGAAACAAGGAGTTAAATTCGAATCGGAATACATTACAATTTTAATCAAGTGCATTTGCACGTCCCTAGGTTAATCCAGGCCCGGCTGATGACATGCAGAGCTCTCAAATGCTTCATGGAAGCCATTCATGCTCCAAAATACAGAATTAGCATTTACATTTGACTACTCTGCGGTAGCTTTGCGAGTGAAAGTGCTGTATCACTCAATATTGAGAGCTATCAAATCGTGACTTACTCTGAAGAGTAAATTACAGAAATGATAAATGTCCTCAGAAACCAACTATGGGTTAGAATGATCAGCCCTGTGTAACCACTGATGAAATGAGTTATCTCTGGGAACCTCAATCTGGTCGCAATCATGCTTATCATATCTAGCTCTGTTATCTCTAGTTTATATGACCACTTAGTTTGAAACTTATCTCAGTTTAATCAAGATCAGCACTTCGGATAAATGTGAGATAATACCAATACTAATTGTTTTATATCTTTATATCACTGAGGGATGATATAAAAGGTCATTTAACGTCTGAAGGTATAATTAATTATATACTATAAAACGAGGTGATTTATGTTTTTTACAACGTACACTTAGGATAGAGATGTAGTTATAGAAATGGATTGAGACACTATTACAAAATCTCATTAAGCTACTAGTTCTTCACTTGGTTAATAAAGTCATATAAACCCAATGGGAAGACTGTGCGGTTAGGAAACCCCTTCTTTCAGTTGGGCAATACCTCCCTCTGCTGTCTAAACAAGGGCTCACCAGAGGAATGTACCACTCTGCGTTTGGCTGAGGGTTCCCCCGTTTTCTACACTTGCTGAGTGTCTAAAAGTTACACGTCGGCTTCGATCCCGGGTAGAAACCTCACAATGAGATAAAAACCACTGAAACTAGGTCAAGCGAGTTGTGTCACCCTCTGCCTCCCCTCTACCCCTGCAGTACCTGTCAGTTCAACGCCACAAGGGAGAGCACGGCTTCGACAACCGAGAGTTGGACATGAAGCCCTTATTTAGGGCGGTGGGCCCGGCCTTCCGAAAGAACCTGGAGGTGGGGCCCTTCGAGACGGTGAACATCTACCCCTTGATGTGTCATATCCTGGGCATCCGGCCGGAGATCAACGACGGCCACCTGGATGCGACCGAGCACATGCTGGCCTCTGCCACCAATCAGGGTGGGTTTACATCAGACTAATGACTTTGCCCTCCCCGTGGCCCTTAAAGTGTGTCACTCCCAACACCTGCTCTTCCATTACTCAGCCGGTCGTCATCCATCATCTCCCAACTTCACGTACGTCCACAAGACGCCACAGGAAATCACATGTAGCATAACTTTAGGTTAAAACACATGTAGGAGCAAGGTTGTTGTTCATCGACGGGCCTTTTCAAATTGAAGCATATCGAATAGTACAAAAATGACCCTTTATTTCGAGTTAAGTTATACTTTTTATTAATCCCCTTGAGGAGATTCGTCCTCTGCCTTTGACCCGTCTTGACTGTTTCGAGGAGCAGTGGGCAGCCACGCGCCCGGGGAACCGACTCCGGTAGTAATGCCAGTACCTCAGTCAAGGGCAACGGCAGGACATACCTAACGTGCATGTCTTTTCACAACCCCGGTCGTAAACCGGTTATCGGTTTATAGATCAGTTTCCCTCCAGTGTTTAGAAAGATTAGATTAGATTAAAATGTATTGTCATCATACAGCACCAGTACAATACAATGAAAAGAAGTTTGGCATCCAACCAGAGTGCAAATGTAGCAGTAAAGTGCAACAGCAATAAACAATGTACAGGTGATTAAACCGGATACAAAATACTACTGATTTACCAAAGTAAACAAACCATTTACAGCCACAAAATACAGCGGCTACAATTAACTCATTGACCGCCGGGGATTAGACGGGGCCCCGTTCTAGCACTGCCCCGCTTTAAAAGATAGGAGTGCGTACCCTTGTTTGTAGAGCTATAACTATATTATATCTATCGTTCAATATGTGAAAAAGAATGAATTTTTCCATCCATACGTTCCCGTGTTATACCGTGGTGAATATAAGTATCGTTATAGCGTGGTCTGGGGTAATTCCCGAAAGGCAGAGTATAAAGGTCAATTATACTATAAACGTTGCCGTTTCTTGCCTGTACACGCTATTATTCCCAACACATATATAAACGTTGTTGGCGGGGATTGAGTTAAAAGTTAAATGTTTGCTTTTTGTCTAGCGTTAGTCGTTGTATCGAGACCTGAGCATAAGAACATACCTCCATACTTGTTTCTTGTGTTTGGTGGTGGGACTATCCTTTCATTTGCATTTCGATAACTATAAATACATTTGATGTCATATATAATTCAGGTGCAAAGGTACAGGACATCGTCACTGGATTGGCAGCAGTGGTTGGAATCCTTGCTGCGGTCTTCGCCGTGGTTGTGTCCGTCAATCTACACAAAAACAGGAAGCGTGCTAAAAGGTAACACTGTGTGCTGTCATCTGATTGGTGTATCCTCACCCATAGACTCACCATGCTGTAAATACTGTTGCTTTGAATGGCAAAAGAATCAAACGTATCTTTCAAAATTACTATTTAGGCAAAAGTTTAGCCTTTAATTTACCTATCTCAAACCTCAAAACCCTCCCTTTTTCTCGATCCTCCAATCACAGCTGTTGTTTCCCCTGAGGGAAGCGACAGTTGTGATTGGAGGATCAAGGAAAGAGGGCGGGCCTTGAAATAGGTCAAAACATGTGTACCCCCCTTGTGTTTCAGATCAACTGAGTCGTCAGCACATCCCACTGAAGAAGAGAAGCAAACTGCCTTTTGAACATCAACCCGTAAAGGAATACATTGTTGAAGTCTAAAATGGAGAAGGAAAAACTGTTTGTGACATTCTGTGCAACTCTCTGAAATACCTCCCCTCTCTCTCTCTCTCTCTCTCTCTCTCTCTCTCTCTCTCTCTCTCTCTCTCTCTCTCTCTTTCTCTCTCTCTCTTTCTTTCTGTACTGGAGGGTAAACCAACTGAGAATTATATAGTTCACCCACGTTTCTTTGTGAGATGTTTACTCACCTTTTTTTAAGCTGATATAAATCTTTATGATTGAAGTTAATAGTAGATTGTGTGTGTGTGTGTGTGTGTGTGTGTGTGTGTGTGTGTGTGTGTGTGTGTGTGTGTGTGTGTGTGTGTGTGTGTGTGTGTGTGTGTGTGTGTGTGTATTATGCTATTGGTGTCACTGTGATGACTGCAGTACCTACTTTTAAGATAAAAATATTCCTTTATTGATCCCCTTGGGGATCAATCTTACCTTTATCTTTATCTTACCATTGTGAACCAAGGAGCAGTTTGTGGATTACCATTGGTTTGTTATTTGTATAAAACCTTAGAAATAATAGATTTTATGCGAGTGGACCGACACCTCAAAGAAGCACTCTTTATTTTGTGCAAATATATCTTATATACATGTTGTGATAGATCTAATATCTAATGTTGAGTGAGTGAGTGAGTATGAAGTTATAGTGTAACCTACTGTATAGGCCTATTTATGAAGACAGTTACAATTGAAATGTTAGTTTGAACTTCACAAATAAAGAAAATCACGTGATAACTGAATGTCACTTTTATTTCTTCAAGTCTGGATATCCAATGCAAAACAAAAATATATATACAGCAGCCGACCTATACAAAATAATTGTTTTAATGAATGGAAAAGTATTCAAATGTTTAAAATGCTTTGTCCTTATTGTAAACCATCACCATCTGCATCATCAGGGTAACAGTACTGTATATTTGCATATCGTATATGTCACAAATGTACTAAATACCTGTATGTCATGTATGTCCCTATGCCATAAATGTCATGTATGTTGTGTATGTCATAAATGTCACTATGAATTGAAAATGGGGGACCCTGATGTAAACAAGACAAACGTCTTTAATGGTCTGCATCCCCTTAATTAACAATTGTGTGTATTGAGCCGTACTGTATTGTACCCATTCTGCAATCTGTTAAATAAAGTTTTCATTCATTCAGCATTAGTAGTAGTTTTGTTTGGAAAAGGGTTAGTTGGAAGAAGGTTCAAATTTGCTTTATTGTTGTTGTTGTTGTTGTTGTTGTTGTTGTTGTTTTTTACTTACTCTGGCAATGCCAGGGACACGGCCACCCATCAACATGATTGAAAACTTTATTAACAGATTGCAGAATGGGTACAGTACAGCGGGATGCAGACCAGAGAAAGACTTTCGTCTTGTTTACATCAGGGTCCCCCATTTTCAATTCATCATAATGTTGGGACTACTAATCAAAAACAGTTCATTACTACTAGTAGTAGCCTAAATTAAAAGCTAAACATTGTGGGACACACGCACGCACGTCGGGGTGTGCGTGCCCGCCGTTCCACGAGGACGGCAGCTGTCGAGGGACACGCTCGCTGAACGCGTTTGCAGCCCGCCTCTCTGTTCTCTCTGTTCATAAAGACTTGAGAGGAGAGTCGGCGACCAGCAGAGAGCAGACATGGAGGAGCTGAGCGCCGTGGGAGAACAGGTTTTTGATGCCGAATGCATTCTAAACAAACGTCTGAGAAAGGTTCGATTAGATGTTGTTGTTCGATCGAAACAGTGTTTGGTTTGTGTTTTAGACATTTTCTCCTGTCCGCATTTCGCTAAACAAAAGATGCACTCTTTTATTTATTTCCGTAGGGAAAGTTGGAGTTCCTGGTGAAGTGGAGGGGCTGGTCATCTAAGTAAGTGTTGCGTTAGTGCTGCAGCTGCGAAGCCCCGCCGCCGGACAATGAAAACAACAACAACAACGTGTCGCTTTGTTGTTGCTTCTAGAAGAAAAAAAATACGTGTAATGTTTCCAGTCGGCGTGCAAACAAACAAGTCACGCGTTTCTTTGAACTGTGTCGGTCGCTATTGGGATGTAAATATTATGGTATTTCGTTGGGCTTTCTTTTGTTCATTATTATGCCTCCAGTTTTTTTGTGGGGAAGTTAACCTAGTTTGCTAAATCGAAAGCCAACCCGACCATGTCCTCCTCGAGAGCCTTCGTTATATTCTCCGTGTTATTATTGGTAGTGGAAGCGATTTTCATACTTTTTTTTATATTATGCGCGCAAGCTGCCATGTGATGATGATGATGAATGATTCTGTAAGTTATACCGTTAACGTTAGCTGGGTAACTAAAGAAGGGAGATGAACACATCGTTCACACAAGATGTTTTCACAAAATCACAATTAGGTCCACTGTTGTTAAATGTATCGTAACTCTATATAACTGTTCATTAACAGCCAACAAATATGTATCCACACATTAGCCAGCTATAGTGAACTTTATAAGCCCTTTGTATCCAACCCATGTAACACTCAGCAAAGGCCTATGTTGTCGGCCAGGCCTGCTCAGCTGCTTCTGGCTTCTGCCTCCAACATTTTCTTGTCATCTGCCTCTCTGTTCGTTCTAATCCCGTCTGCCAATCACACCGCGTTTAACCCCGCCCACAATTGTATGTAGGCCTATCGGGTTTTATTAGAGGCACCACAGCCCTTTTTTTGTTTGGGGGGGGGGGGGGGGGGTTGAATAGGCTATAGTCAACAAGAGAGTAGTGACGACACGACGGTGAAATGTGGACCGTTAACCCTTTCACTGCCACACAACAGAAGGTTAACCCTTTACTATCACACAACCCGACGGTAAAGGGGTAACCTGTTGTGTGGCAGTGAAAGGGTTTTACCTTTTATGTGTGTCACCGCGGTGAAAGGGTTAACCGTTTGGTAGTGCGGCAGTGAAAGGGTTAATAATCCTAATGTGCTATGTAAACCACATCATCTTTTATGTATTTCTCACAAATGGCATCGTTGTCTTGATACGCTGTGAGTTAACAATAAACTATCCATTGGGGATGGCGAATATATGCCTATGGAAGATGTTTTATTTTATATTGTATGAATTTCCTGCTCCTCATGTTCAGAATAATACAAAGAAATGGCAATAACAAAGAAATGAGTTGCCTGCATTACCACGTCGCCAAATGTGTTAATTAAAGGGTCATTACAACATGGACCTGAAATCCCACGGAATAAATTTTTAGTTGACTAATGGTTATAGTTTTTGTTGCCTAATTGATACCTGGCAGTCTTGGTTGACTAAGACCAAACCAACCGATTAATCGACTAAGACGGCCGGGGTGCGTTTAAATTTTCCCTAACGGAGTTGCACTTCCCCGTTCGGTTTGCGCGATCTGATTGGCCACTGATGTTTTTTTCAGCGCCAATCGCGTTACTCCTAACAATCGCGCCAGCAGGCTGTTACCCTAACCTTAACCAACTAACCCTAACCTTAACCAACTTCGAAAGAGAGCGACTTCGAAAGAGTCGAATGGCCCTGAAAAAAACGTCAGTGGCCAATCGGATCGTGCAAACCGAACACGGAAGTGCAACTCCGTTAGGGAAAATATACACGCGGCCCGGGCAGCCCTATGACATTCACACTCCGACTGACCAGCTGCTACTATATAGCTGCTATGCTAAGTATATAACAATTTTGTATACAATTGCCTACACAACGGCTTTCCCTTAATGGTTTTAATTTATTTGTTTAACAAAAAGAAAACTGAATTTGATTGGGCTTTTACGATCAATACCGATCAATTAAAATATGCCGTGGATCGGCTCCTATTCCAATCTATCCGATCGGGACGTCCCTAGTGTCCAGTCCATAGAGCTTGGAATGAATGGAATCATGTAGCCATTGTGTTGGTCCTGTTTCTAACCATTTTAGTTGTTACCTTTGGGGAGAAGGTATATAGGGAACCTACCTACTGTGTACAAGTTCCCAGAGCCCGTCTTTTTATTACTCTCTTTTATCTGTATTATTCCGATGATGCACAATAATTACCCCCTTTGGGACAACAAAGCGCTTCCGAGTTGAACAAAGCATTTGTGACTCTTTGCTTCTTCCAATTTATTTCAGACACAATAGCTGGGAGCCGCAAGAAAATATCCTTGACCCAAGACTGCTGGCTGCTTTCAACAAAAAGTGAGTTTGTCGTTGTTATCTCCACAAACATGCACCACTGGGGGGGCTACCCAGCCACTGCCCAGACAATCTACCCTGAAAACACTCCCAACAGATGTTAATAGACACCATTCAGCCCATTGTAGAGTTGTGAACATGCATGTGGCCCGTGTGTATTCTTGGTGTGTATTCGTATGTGTGTGTATTCGCAGTGTGTCGATTAGTATCTTAATATGCTAATCATTGGTAAACTACCGAAATGGTCCAAACCGTGTCATTTATCCTATCCGTCGCATTATTTGTTTGATCATTTGCATAACTGATTCATATGATTTTCATGAAATGCTAATTATTGTTGGCTCCCAACTCCATTCCTCAGCTCACCTCTCTCTTGAAATATGTTTATTTTTTTCACAGAGAGCAAGAGAAGGAGCTTCTGATTCGGAAGAGGGGGAAAAGGCCCAGAGGAAGACCCCGCAAGGTTGTAGAAGTAAGTGACGGTCGAAACACAAGGTCATCGATTATGGGTTTCCATGCTTTTAACAACAAAGATTTAATACATTTCTCTCCTATTTTAGGAAAATGTGCCCGAACCTGCAAAGTCAAGCAGCTCTTCATCTGGTTCTTCATCGTCATCATCCGAGTCGTCGTCATCTTCGTGTTCCTCCTCGTCATCTTCATGCGACGATGAAGACGATGGCGGCGGTGGCCACGTCAAACAGGCCGGCCCGGGTCTCCGAACGCGAGAGCTCCACCCCGTGCCCCAGAAGAAGGCACAGATAGTCGTCAAACAAGAGCCCCCAAAGAAACGAGGCAGGAAGCCTCTGTCCCCCGAGCTGAAGGCATTCCAGCAAAGCAAGGGCCCTCGCAAGATCGTAAAGTCTCTCTCCAAAGACTCCCCGGCAGATCTTCGAGGAGGAGCGATCAAGAAACCCGTTCACCCGGCCAGCTTCACCTTCCTGGGGTTCCTCAGGAACTCCCCCAGAGATTCCGTGAGCGTCCAGAGCAGGGGCTCTCCTGCCCACGGCGGCGCTGTTAAAAACACTGTGGGCTCCGCCAGGGCGGTTCAGCCGGCGTCTCCCTCCCTGAACAAATCCAACCAAAGCAGGAGTGTTTCTGAAGGCAGATTGTCCATTTCTAACGTGACCAGTGGGACGGGCCTGGATTTGAAAACGGCCGCTAGCAAGTCGAAAGGGGTAGCGGTGTTGAATTTGCATCAGCCTAAACACAACCAGCAGGGAGCCTCCCAGCCCACACTGGGCTCCCCCAACGGACATAAGAAACCAGAGGCTCCCGTGGCAACGCCGCTACAGCGGATACCCAATAATAAAGCGGCTGCTTCGTTTCCCACGCAGAAAAGCCCCGCCAACCTAACCTCTGGCCTTCAGCCTCTGAACTTGCAGAACGTGAACAAATCGGCGCAGGGCAAGGATGCTCCCGGCAATGGCAACGCGCCAGTATCCAGTCTGAGAAGTGCCGCAAATCCAGCGCGGAAAACTACCGCCGCGCAGTGTCCGGAGCATACTCCCGCTCAGAGCACCGCTACCCCTGGAGGACAGCAGCCCAGGAAGAGCCAGCCGGGAGCTGACAAGGTCAAGGAGGCGGCAGCAAAGGTGGCTGTCACCGGGGACAGGCAGACCACCAGGGCCCAAGGCAGGCTCGAGAAGAGTGGCGTACAGAGCCCCCCCGCGGAGGTCCAGGGTAAGCAGGAGAGATCCGCCTCAAAAGACGGCAAGCAGACCAAGATGAACGAGATGAGTACAGGCGAGGAGGAGAGCAGTTCGGACTCTGACCAGGATTCCTCCTCCTACCCCGGCAACGGTCAGGACCTATCGATCTCGGTCCAGACCAGCCAGGACTGGAAGCCCACGCGCAGTCTGATTGAGCACGTGTTTGTCACGGACGTCACTGCCAACCTGGTCACCGTCACGGTCAAAGAGTCGCCCACCAGCGTGGGATTCTTCAGCATCCGCAACTACTGACTGTGAACGCGACACGCTACCCAACAAAATGGGCTTTTGGAGAGAAAGGGGGGGGCTTAAAGTTGGGTCCTGAAGGAAGAAGATAAGCTAGTGCCAGGTGAATATGCACATACAGTCAGCGATAAAATAATTAGGGCAGTCGAGTGAGCTCTTGCTGTGCATTTAATGAAATTCATATTTCTGGTCAAAGAAATGAACGAGACAAGAGATAGTCGGCGGTGGATTTTCATTATTAATATTTGTTTACATGTTAGAAGTTGCAGCTGGTCAGTCCCATGGATCTTAATGAGTGGCGTGAGTGTCTGAAGGAATTACACTTAATTAATTCTAAAGTAATATTTTGATCACTAAATTATTTATATACAAAAGAAAGAAATATCAAGGGTTTGGTGCATTTATGGCTTACAAGTGGTTATTGGGGAAGTGGATTTACTCTATTGGGCTCGGATGAAATTGGGGCGATGGCTTATAGCTGCCTCTTCTGTCAAATGTTTCGACGTGGCAAAATAGTCTGAATCAAATGCCGACTGTACATTTGACATATTCGTCTTTTAATCAGACATACAGATTTCACAAATTTACAGTAAAGCACTATTGTATTGGTAATAACTACCCCATACTTTCCCCACTGACTAGGCAAACTTAGGTCAATGCTAAGGTTTACCTTTTGTACAACGTATTAACCCTTTCACTGCCACACGACAAAGGGATAACCCTTTCACAACCACACTACAGAAGGTTAACCCTTTCACTACCACACTACAGACGGTTAACCCTTTCGTGGTAGTGAGAGGTTAACCTGTAGTGGTAGTGAATGGGTCAAAGTGAAAATGTTGTTGTTTATCCCTCTTGCTTTGCTGTATTAGTAAGACCGTTTCCTTTTTGCATTGTACCTTCAACTAAATGGCTGATGAGAGAAGTCTTTCTGAGCAGGAGTGGTTGCTATATTTTTTTATGGGCAGCATCCAACCATTTGAGTGTTTATATATCCATAATGTAAAACAGTTACAGTCATTTTAATTGTTAGTTTTATTGAGCAAATTTGTAATGTTTCTCTTTAAATTGTTATGACAAATTAGCTACCTCTCTGTTATAATCCAGTTTTTGCTGCACAATGTTTTTTTTTTTATGCATAGATTAGATATACTTCCTTCCCTCCAAGGTATATACAGTTTGTATCTTATTGATTTTGTATAGCTCCTAATGTATTGAAATCTCTTGCTGTATAAGCTTTTAAGCTTTTTTGTTTTGTTTTTTTTAAGTACCAGCAAAACGGCTCTCAAAATACTATAATTGACCCATCGCCAAGCTCTGCCCTCTTTTCTTGATCCTCCAATCACAACTGTTGCTTTCCTCGGGACAAATAAAGTTTGTTTTGTCTGAGGGAAGCAACAGTTGTTGTTGTTGGAGAGTTGAGGAAAAGAGGGCGGGGTTTGAGACGAGTCAATTACAGCACCAGCGCAGGCTCTGAGCTCCAACAGTGTTGCATTGTGTACACTATTATCTCATCGGTTGAAAAGAGGTTTCATTCCTCTGTGCAGCCATCTATCAGGACGGTTCTCCACACAAGCCTGGAGTATACGGGGGAGAGAGAGAGATACAGTATCTGTTCTCCCCTGGCGCTCAGATAAGACGGGGTACCGGGCCAAGGATAGTCCTCCCAGCAGGTCTGTGTTCACCCCTCCCCCTCACCAGGGGCATTCACTGCCGGCTGTATTCCTGTCAGACCAGTGATTATCACGGGACGGGCCCGGTTGAATAATTGGCGGTGCAGATATGGCAGGACGACGACGGACAGCACACCTGACGTGGCTCCCCCCCCCCCCCCCCCCCCCCCCTCCTCCTCCTCCGCCTTCCCAAGAGTGGAGCTCTTTGTGCCTTTTGGGAGCGCTGGAGACGAAGTGCTCTGAATGTCCACAGCCGGGGGGGGGGGGGGGGTGGATGCTCTGAATGTCCACAGCCGGGGGGGTGGGGTGGATGCTCTGAATGTCCACAGACGAGGGGGGGTGGATGCGGAGGAAGCCCCGACAGTCAAGTGCCTGGTGTCATTTCTTGCCCCCGAGATTGTGCTCTCTTTTTCTTTACTGTAGCTGCTGCTGTTCAAAGTGCAGTGCCCCCCCCCCCCCCCCCCCTGTCGGTTGCAGCTGTAGATGTCTCATTTCTCTGGCCTGTATTGGTTCAGGAGCTGCAGCCCGGGCTCTAGAACAACTGCTTATCTGATGTAACGGAAAAGAAGCCGCAACAATGTGTGCTACTTTCTGCTCCCCTGAGAGGAGTTCGGCAACAAAGCACTTCAACTGAACTCCTCTCTTTAATCCTGCTTTGCAGTCTGTGCCTTTCTCTCTCTCTCAAAGAACAAACACAAAGACGTTACCCCAAAGAAAGATAACATTTCAGGTTTTTTCCAGTAAAGGACAGTGCTCTACTGTGTGTCACACAAAAGACTCTGCGATGTGGCTCCATTCTCGCTTCTCCATGTTGCTCTTTTTGAAAGTAAACAAGGCGATAGTTGTCTTAGGGCGTCGTTAGTTTTAGCTAAACTTTGTCGCAAGTGCGAAGGGATGAGCCGGATATTAGATTGACACTTAGTTGGATGAACACGGACGGTTTAGGGGGTCCTGCAGGTGGTTTGTATTAAGGTCTAGCCGTTGAGTTGTGAATTAGGGAATAAAAGGAATGCAAGGGGCTCTGTAACATTTGCTTTGAGAGGTGAAAATGTCCATAATGTGTGAAGGATTTGGCTACTTTCTGTCAATCGAGCTAATGCAAGCATTTTACTGTACAGATTTTTACAAGTACATCTGGTAACGGGGTATGGAAAGGATACGTGACACTTTTCTGTTGTAAACTCGATAGCTTATGCGGTATTACCCACCGCCGTGTGACAGGAAATAAGGAAACGCAACATAATCATATATATTTATATATATATTTGAAGAAAAATAATCCCAGTCTCTTGTGTTTTCCAATCAGCGAAAGGAAAGATATCGAGTACCTCCACATATGGAACATGTTAACGCGTGGTCTTATATTCTTTTGATAATACTAACCATCTCAAATGGAAGGCTGTTCTCTTTACAATTTATTTATTTCAGAGTTCTTCAGAATAGGACAATGTCATCAATCCCTGTGTTGTGCCAGTTGTCATATAATTAAATGTAATAAATAGTATTTCCTCAAGTCTTTTTCTCATTATGCCTCCATTGATACACTCAAGCAATGTCGACCGTCCTGACTTACCTTGTTCGTACAAATAGTGCATGTTAGGCTACCCTATTAAAGGGGAACTACGCCCAAATTCCAGAATTCGCACATGTTATTCTTATGGTCTAAAAATATTAGCGAACCTGGACAATTCTCTCCCAAATCCCAAAACAATAGTGCTAAAACTAGAACGTGTGTGATGTCAAGTCTGAAGCTGCTCCACAGAAGTGGAGAGATGGTAACAGTGACACGGAGAGCACCCAGGGGAATGTTCTGTGTGTATATATTATATATATATATACAACTGAGAATGCTACTAGAGAATGAAGCTAATTTGCATCTATATATATATATAAAAGAAAAAAAACTGTCCACAAATCTCTCTCCCATTCATTGTAGCCCCAGACTTTATACCTGAGGAAGTTTGATTCTGGCCTCGGGAGAGAGTAGCTCATGTTTACAAATATTGATTGAACTGTCCCGGGCCGTGGACATAACATACGTGAGTTTTTAATTTGGGTGTTGTTCTGCTATAGAGCCAGCGGTACTTATTGAATTGATTCTCAACATGGGGTTCCAGGGCATCCCAGAATAGTTTAATATTACAATTCCATTCTCGAGTGGTTAGCACAAGGTGAGAATAGAGGATATACAAGAGGGATTATTCTGATCATAGATTTCACTTTCTCTGCTTGACAACATACTGTGTAACGATGCGACCTCACAACGATTAATTTGTATTACGATTATTCAGGCAACGTTTCAATGCATCATGAAATCTTCATTTGACCACGATTCGATTTGATAAATTTTCTATACATTTTCTATCAGTTAATTCCCCCAAAAAATGTTAATACACAAATGCGGCTGGGGGAACTGATTCACTCAGCATGAATGGACTATTTTTGGATTCATTTAGATTATAATCGATTCTAACATATTCAAATCGATGCAGTTGAATCATCAGATTAGAATCGATGCATTTCGATTAATCGATGCATCGTTACACCCCTACAAACACTGCAACAGGACATAAACTTCTCTCCCAAGAATGTACACGAAGGTATTACAGAAGGTAATCCAATGGAATTTATGACTGATCATTATGCACCAACATCACAGTTTAGCCCACCCACCCTCTTCTGCCGAGGTAAAGGAGATTGTGAACGACCTCAAGAGCTCTGTGGCCGGCCATGATGAAATTAGAGTGACTTTGTTGAAGGAAAATGTCATTGTTGAACCACTTACATACACATGTGGTCAGTCAGTGGCTCAGGAGATAGAGCAGTCGACTGGTAATCGGAAGGTTCCCCGTTTGATTCTGGCTCCTCCCGGCAGCGCATCAAGAGTGTCCTTGAGCAAGACACTTAACCCCTACCTGCTTCCAATGAGCAGGTTGGTGCCTTGCATGGTTACCTCTGCCATCGGTGTGTGAGTGAATGTGAGGCATAATCTGTGAAGTGCTTTGGATTAAAGCGCTGTATACATGCAGTCCAGACAATTTACATTATGTGCCAAATCTATGGAACACGGTGTACCGAAACAGTAGGGCTGTCATTCGATTCAAATATTTAATTGCAATAATCGCATGTCCAATCGATTGTCCATAGTTAACTGATCGCATATTAATCACAAATGTTTTACCTGTTCAAAATGTACCTTAAAGTGATATTTTTCAAATGTTTAATACTCTTATCAACATGGGAGTGGGCAGATATGCTTGCCTTATGCAAATGTATGTTTATTAAATTAAATAAATAACCAAAATGACCAACATTGTCCAGAAAAACAAAGGTACTGCATTTAGCATAAAATAAATGCAATCGTAACGTGGCAAAGCCCAATAGGCAACAACAGATGGCCATATTGACCTGCTAAATGTAACATTACTCACACAATGTAGTGTCCAACGTTACTCTCATAAAGGTTCACTAAAACATCCCTTGTTTTTTTAACATTAAAACCAAACGATGGACCTCAATGCATCGCAACAATAGACACATTGTACAACAGGTACAGAAAGCTAGATTTTCTATTGCTCAAAGGTATGGAATCAAAACAGTGTCACAAATACAACTGAATGGAGTCCAATGTTAATCTCTTACCAACCAGAATAATTAAGCAATAATACACGAGGAGCCATGGGATGTCATGAATATTGCCACGGCTGTGATGCGCCCGCAGCCACGAGAGTGAAGCTCGAGTGGCGTAGACTATAGGCATCACAGCCGTGGCAATATTCATGACATCCCACAGACTTCCGAGTGTATTATTGCAGGTTGCGTCGGGAAAATATAGGATGAATACAGACAATTCTATGGTATTTTATATCGATTTCAGTGAACTTGGCGTAGAAAAATTGTTCCTAAAGATGTCTCGTTGCTATGCAATTTCAAATGGAGTAGGCTATCGACAAGCTTGGCAAACGAATTACATATTAGTCTAATCTCTAATGCAAGCGGAAGTCGTAAAAAGTCATCAGCACCTCGCGGACAGTTCCGGGAGTTGGGCCAGTTCAATGCCCAGGCCGTCGTGGTGTTGAAGGATTCATTGCGGCTTTTCTCCAGCGCGTCCAACTTATCTTTCGTTAGATTGGCATGTCTAATAATGCTGTTTTTATGAATACCATTAGATGTACAGTAGGCCCGTCCTCTATCCACTCGGTACGTTAAATCAAACGTAATGTTTTCCGCGGAGTAGGTCATGTTGACCGTTTCCGTTTGATGAATGGCAGTTGAAAGTTAACTTTCTACAACATTCACTGCCAGCGCAGTGGTATATTCATGGTGATTTAACCATGAGTGTATCATAAACAAGACAAAAGTCTTTCTCTGGTCTGCATCCCCTTAACAATTGTGTGTATTGAGCTGTACTGTATTGTACCCATTCTACAATCTGTTAATAAAGTTTTCAATCAATCAATATACTCACGGTTTAGAACGCTCTCTACCAATCACAATGCGTGACTGAAGTGCTCTCTCTCCCCCTCAAGCAGTACCATGTGAGGGGTTCTTTTCATTGTCTGGGCATATTGGGGGACAGGCACATGCATACAAGAAATGCATGTCAGTAATTAAATAAAATCTAAACATTTATTTATTTTATTTGTGTTATGTGCCAAACTAATTTGTGGCGTTAATAATGCATTATTAACGCTCTAACTTTCACAGCCGTAATAAACAGCAATGCATTTGCTCATAGCTATCTCCATAGATTTGTCAAAAGATTTTTACAACATTCTGATTTCCAAGCTAAAACACTACAGTTTCCAGGATTGGACCTTGAATGCTTATCAACGGCACTAACAAAGCAAAGATAAGCGGTGGTGTTCCACAAGGTTCGACCCCCTACTTTTTACCCTTTACATTAATGATTTTCCGGTTATCTCGCCAACTTATTTGCTGATGACACTACCTTGCTTTTCACTCATACAAACGTCAAATCACTTATCCAAGATGCTATGGTCTGGTATGGTTTCAGTCAATAAATGGTTCTGTTAAAACAAGCTTTCATTGAATACAACAAAATATCCAATTTCATCATTTCTATACCAGTACAAATTTAAAATAGTGAATGGAGTTGAATTTATTCTCACACACACACACACACACACACACACACACACACACACACACACACACACACACACACACACACACACACCCACACACACACACACATATTTAAAGCTTTTGGAGGGAGCCTGATCACAAATAATGCCCTCCAAATATGGACGACATATAATATGCATAAGCTTACATACTTACATAGTACATCTTGTTGATGAGAGACTAAGTTGGAAAGAACACACCAACTTAGTATGTTCCAGCATAAAAAAAAATCACTCAGAATCATAAGAAAGATATCTGGTCTTGTCACTCAAGATTGTCTAAGAACATTATACTGCAGTCTAATTTACCCCACCTCTCCTACTGTAATATTGCATGGGCCTGTACATCACACTTATCTCCAAAACACATATCTAATCTAAAGATTTGTCAGTATTTCTGTTCCTTCCCTCTGTGAGGTTTACCGTTTTCTTCATTGTCTTCAATTTGAGCTCATAGAAAGCTAACATAATGTATTTCCTGTTTCAAGTAGAGGCCTCACACAGGCCCATCTGGGCCTCTTGCTTCTGCTTTGGCGCTTATCTCTCAAAACTTTTGTATTTGTTCTTTGTCTGTCTTTTAAACATGCTAAATAAACTAAACTAAATCAAGACTGTCTATGGACTCAGCACTGAGGGAATGTGAAATATGTACGTCTTAATGCAGTTTCTGCAGTTTTTTAGAACCTTCCCCTGTTGAAACAAGCCATTCAGAATGGCAGCCAATGACAGAATGTGTGAAGCAGCATCACATTTGCATTTAAAGATATACAGACACAGAAACAGCATGTCGAGAACAGGACTGAAACAGAGGGGTATAGAGGCTGCTAGAATGAGAACAGGACTGAAACAGAGGGGTATAGAGGCTGCTAGAATGAGAACAGGACTGAAACAGAGGGGTATAGAGGCTGCTAGAGTGAGAACAGGACTGAAACAGAGGGGTATAGAGGCTGCTAGAATGAGAACAGGACTGAAACAGAGGGATATAGAGGCTGCTAGAATGAGAACAGGACTGAAACAGAGGTATAGAGGCTGCTAGAATGAGAACAGGACTGAAACAGAGGTATAGAGGCTGCTAGAATGAGAACAGGACTGAAACAGAGGGATATAGATGCTGCTGGAATGAGAACAGGACTGAAACAGAGGGGTATAGAGGCTGCTAGAATGAGAACAGGACTGAAACAGGGGTATAGAGGCTGCTAGAATGAGAACAGGACTGAAACAGGGGTATAGAGGCTTCTGGAATGAGAACAGGACTGAAACAGAGGGGTATAGAGGCTGCTATGAACAGGACTGAAACAGAGGGGTATAGAGGCTGCTAGAATGAGAACAGGACTGAAACAGAGGGGTATAGAGGCTGCTAGAATGAGAACAGGACTGAAACAGAGGGGTATAGAGGCTGCTGGAATGAGAACAGGACTGAAACAGAGGGGTATAGAGGCTGCTAGAATGAGAACAGGACTGAAACAGAGGGGTATAGAGGCTGCTAGAATGAGAACAGGACTGAAACAGAGGGGTATAAAGGCGGTTGGAATGAGAACAGGACTGAAACAGAGGAGTATAGAGGCTGTTGGAATGAGAACAGGACTGAAACAGAGGGGTATAGAGGCTGCTTGAATCAGAACAGGACTGAAACAGAGGAGGTATAGAGGCTGCTGGAATGAGAACAGGACTGAAACAGAGGGGTATAGAGGCTGCTAGAATGAGAACAGGACTGAAACAGAGGGGTATAGAGGCTGCTGGAATGAGAACAGGACTGAAACAGAGGGGTATAGAGGCTGCTAGAATGAGAACAGGACTGAAACAGAGGGGTATAGAGGCTGCTAGAATGAGAACAGGACTGAAACAGAGGGGTATAGAGGCTGCTAGAATGAGAACAAGACTGAAACAGAGGGGGTATAGAGGCTGCTAGAATGAGAACAGGACTGAAACAGAGGGGTATAGAGGCTGCTGGAATGAGAACAGGACTGAAACAGAGGAGTATAGAGGCTGCTAGAATGAGAACAGGACTGAAACAGAGGAGTATAGAGGCTGCTGGAATGAGAACAGGACTGAAACAGAGGGGTATAGAGGCTGCTAGAATGCATACTCAGCAAATAACTTCAAATACATGTTTTGGTACTTCAGAGACCCATATTAACTTTTAATTTGTATACCTTTATTTAACCAGATAAAAACTCATTGAGATTAGAATCTCTTTTACAAGAGTGAGCTGGCCAAGAAGGACAGCAAAAACAAACATTAAAACATTCAGACAAGTGAGCTCATGGTTTTAGACACCCAGTTCCAAGGAAAGAAAATACGCTCTGTCAATTAAAACTTTTACAGTTTCCTATGGTCTCAGATTCCGTGGTCTTCATCATATGTTTGAATTAATTTAGAGTTAATGTATCCTGCAGTTTAAGCTCGTCTTGCAGGCTATTCCACGCAGATGGAGCAGAAACCTCAAAAGTCTTCTTTCCAAGATCGGAATAAAAATGCGGGAAAGGATGTGGAATCTTATAATATGGGACCTTTAAAAATGTATGTAAACATTTTCTTTTGGGTCGTCCAATCTAAATGGTAAATGGCTGCATTTATATAGCGCTTTTATCCGAAGCGCTTTACAATTTGTTCCTCACATTTTTACCCATTCACACACTGATGGCCGAGGCAACCATGCAAGGTGGCAACCTGCTCATCAGGAGCAATTAGCGGTTTGATTGATTGATTGATTGATTGAAAACTTTATTAACAGATTGCAGAATGGGTACAGTACAGTACAGCTCAATACATACAATTGTTAAGGGGATGCAGACCAGAGACGTTCGTCTTGTTTACATCAGGGTCCCCCATTTTCAATTCATCATAAAATATGACATACACAACATACAGATAGACAGTACTGCTACATCTATACATTTATGACATACCAGATTTGCAAATACAGTACTGTTTGTGATACAAAAATAGTCCAGAAAAGAGAGTATATACATTTGACGTAGAAACTGTACATTGGAGGAGGTTGGGTAGGTGGGGTGGGGGGGGATGTACATTGGAGATGGTTGGGTGGGTGGGGTTGGGTAGGAGGGGTGGGTGGGGGACACTGTACAACTGTACAAGCAAAACTGTACATTGGAATATTGACAAAACCATACTTGCTCATTTACTGAACATTGGAGGGGGTTGGGTTAGGACATTTACAAGGGCCAGTTTTGAATTGCAGTCTCCCGTAGGTGTTCTTTGAGAGTGGTTTTGAAAGTGGGTAGTGATTCACATTCCTTTACAGCTTTGGGTAGGGCGTTCCACATTGATGTGGCATAATTGCGAAACGTGTTTAGTCCCTTGTTTGAGCCAAATCTGGGTTGAACATGATTTGTGGAGCTCCCTCTGGTGTTGTGATCGTGGTATTCACTGACCTTTGGGAAGTATTTTGACATGTACATGGGTACCTTGGTCGTGTAGTGTATCTTGTAGACCAGGCCCATTGCAAGTTGCTGTACTCTGTCGTCTACTCTAAGCCATCCTAGGTTGTCAAAGTGGGCAGGGGTGAGGTGGGTTCTAGGAGTAAGGTCAAGCAGTAGTCTGACCAGTTTGTTTTGAGATGTTTGTAATTTAGTTTTTAGCGCCTTTGAGGTGCTTTGGTACCATGTAGGGTGACCAGGTGTCCCCCTTTTGGTTGTACTGTCCCACCATTTGACCAAATGTCCCGCGTCCCTCATATTGAGAGGATGTCCCTCTTTTCGAAGCCAAAAAAAAACATGCGTCTAAAAGCCCCTCCCTACAGACAGTAAACGTAGCAACCCACCTCTTGTCCACACACATTGCTCTGATTGGTTATAGTACTTTAGCGCGCTGCTTGCCTGCTTGTGACGTGACTGAGTCGTGACGCTACCTCATATCGCAGATCTGATTGGTTATAGTAATTTAGCGCACTGCTCTGCTCGTGAGAGTTGAACTTGTGACGCTACCTCATATCGCAAATCTGATTGGTCAAAAAAAACACAACAACATTACAAGCGAACTAGTTCAAGATGGAAAGCAGTAAAAAGAAACGGACCTGCAGTTACAACCAAGACTGGCAAACGACACATGACTGGGTGAGGCAGATGGCAGGCAATCCGCAGCAGGCTTTCTGTGTTTTGTGTCATAGTTCGTTTTCAATTGCGCATGGAGGAGAATACGACTTGAAGCGCCACAGTGGACGTGAGTCTCACTTGAAAGTGGTTCACCAAAAAGAAACATCCAGATCTATGGATACGTTTCTTTTTAAACCAAACAATGATAGCCAGACGGACAAGGTCACTGCAGCTGAGATAACAAGTGTCTATCACACAGTACAACACTCCCATTCATACAGGTCAGCCGACTGTGGTATGAAACTAGCTCCTGTCATTTTGCCAGACTCAGTTATTCTAATAAAAAAATTTACATTATCTATCTGTCCCACTTTGTCCCACCAAAATCTTACTGTTGTCCCACTTTGTCCCACCAAAATCTTACTGTTGTCCCACTTTTGGACTTTTTGCATCTGGTCACCCTAGTACCATGAGGTGCAAGCATAGTCGGGTTAAGTGTCTTGCTCAAGGACACTTCGACACGCTGCCCGGGAGGAGCGGGAATCGAACCGGGAACCTCTGGATTACCAGACGACTGCTCTACCTACCGAGCCACTGTCGCCCTCCCCCCAATCTAGCATCTGCCCTACTCTCTGCCACTTACTTATATACTTTAATTTACGTTAAATGTCTGCAACAATAGGCCCTCTACCCCGGGAACAAACTTATCTCTCTGGACATTATCCGGGATTGCTCTGCAATAAAACTTTTCTCCCCCTTTTGACATTGTGTATTATTGCGATGCCTTTGAAGTGAACATCAAATGCCACAACGCTCAAACGACAAACAAAACGACATTCATGTTTTTCGCTGCCTCAAATAGAAGCTTAAAATGTTTTTAACTGGGTGACAATGACGGATTAACTCACTGACAAATAGTTTTTCCAAGGCAAAGATACCAGTTCGTTTTTATTTCTCATTGACTGCCGGGATGTTTTGAGACTGACTTGAGGAATATGGAACAGATAACGTCTCTGCTGAGAAGCAAATCAGATACATTGTAGCATTTTCATTGTAGCTGGAATAGCTCTGCAGGAGATCTTTACTTACCGCTTAGATTTTCCCATTACATGAATGTCATGATATTTCCAGCACGAGGACATTCCTGGCTTCTTAACAGTCTATGGTTTTACAGGTATGCAGTATTGTTCATTTCGAAGACCCTTATTGGTAAGCTACCTCCTTATACTACATCATTATTGGTAAGCTACCTCCTCCTTATACTACATCATTATTGGTAAGCTACCTCCTTATACTACATCATTATTGGTAAGCTACCTCCTTATACTACATCATTATTTATTGGTAAGCTACCTCCTTATACTACATCATTATTTATTGGTAAGCTACCTCCTTATACTACGTCATTATTGGTAAGCTACCTCCTTATACTACATCATTATTGGTAAGCTACCTCCTTATACTACATCATTATTGGTAAGCTACCTCCTTATACTACATCATTATTGGTAAGCTACCTCCTCCTTATACTACATCATTATTGGTAAGCTATACCTCCTTATACTACATCATTATTGGAATGGAATTCTGGAACCTATGGAACACGTTCTAGTGACTGGCTGGTCCTTAATTAAGGTCCCTCCAGTTTGCTCGGAACAGGGTAAATCTGCATTTTGCTATGATGCCCCTCTAGCTCATGGAATGAATGCCAACAGTCCTTAACACTTTCAGTGCCGGCCATGTTTTCCTTTTTACCCCGTTGAATGCCACCATCCACGGCCAATGTTAACGTTAATATCGCCTAATCTATGTTTAAAATTGTGGCTATGTGTCTAATCTGCCCGTCGCTTATCAAAGACTCATTTTCCAGTCAACATTGGCAAGGCAGATTGTATTTTTATCGCTTCATTTCCGTTTGATAGCATTTTGAAAATCACCCGTTTTCCGGGGGAAAACAACCCATGCCTATGATAATCGCCTTTTACTGGAATATTCCAGAACGTTGTCATTTGTCGGCCTATTTATGAATCGTTTTCAAATAAACACTAGATGATCGATAGTATATGTGTACGCACGCTCGTGCCGTGCGCTGATAATCGCTGCTCTTATTTCCTCATGGCTTTTTTAGTCAAAACAGCCATATCACATATCACATAAACGCTTATATATCCGTGAAAACGAGTCTGATTATCCTAACACTGATAACATAGATTCCTTACCTGAGGTCAGATGGTATCCAAATGGTTTATTCCAATTTCCGATCGCCATTCGAAAAAATCGATAAATGTATTGATCCATCGTGTGTACAGAATAACCCATATTCGCCGTGGCTCAGAGGCTCCAGAATGAACTCTGGTAGAACCCGGCTGCATCAGTGAGAAGTAAAATGTGGAGTCAGAAATCCGTTCTCCCATTCACTTTCATTGAGTCCATTCCAAAAGGGTGATTTACCATCTGGGAGACAATAGGGGGCGCTTTTTTCACATCTGAGCGCCGGCGGTCCCTGGATCTCCAACGGTAGGCTCGCGTGATGCAATATGATTTCAGATCGCTAATAAAAAAAATAAAAAAAAATACCAGAGAATACTCGTGACCGTGGCATTCAACGGTCGGGGCGTAAACCCGAGAAAAGCCGTGAGTGGCACTCAAAGTGTTAAAGCTTGAGATTCTCCCCTCTGTTGCAGAGTTTAAAACCTTGATCTCCAACCTTTGTCAATCAAGTTGTACATGTTTTAATCGATTGTTATTCTTACTTGTCTAATTGTTATGATTGTATATGCTGTGTGATTTTATTTATTTATTCTGCTTAACTCTGTATGTTTTGCTTAACTCTCTATGTATGTACACTCGACGTGACTGTAAATGAGGGAAACCTCAGTTGCCCTTCGAGTTTAAATAAAGGTTTGAATTTAAATTAAATTAAATGAAACACAAAGGCATCTTTTACAAATGAACAGGGGAACGTGGGTCACTGGGAGAAAAATAATTCCCAATCGTGAGGAACTGGCTGCCGAGAACGGTGCCCCCAATCAAACCGCTCGGGAGGCAAGTTTTTATTTTTGTGGAAACATTGTTATTCAGCTGGAAGCCCTGTCTGGATGTGCAAAATCCACAGACTGCATTCAATGTTAAATATTCTCAGGGCATTCATGCTGCGGCCTACCATGTTAGGTTACTTGGCTACTTATACAGGCTACAACTCAAGTACAATCCTTCCTACTTTCAGAGCATTTCATCACCGTGCTTACATAGTTTGCTGTATAGTCTACACATAGTATTATATTAAGATATTCTAAGTTATTAGAATTATTTATTGTTATTGACCATATTTATTGTAATGTATAATATAACTGATAGGGCATACAGACCCTCATCTACACCTTTGATTACACTGCCTACTTGCTCATATGCGTATATTCAGAGGTAATTCTATTGTTTACACTGCCTATTTTCTTTTACTTTCCTACTGTACTATAATTGTATTGCCTGTATTTATGTCTTCTACTATTACCATGCCCATACCTGTACCCCCCCGCATGAATATTAAAGGCAACCAACTTGTGTTCGGCTTTTCTCTGATTGGCCGCGCCCCCCCCGCCCCCACGCGCAGGCAAGCGCACGTCCCAAATGAAATCCAAGGAGCAAGCGAGCGGCAGCGCGGCAACCAACTTGTGTACTTGTTGGGCTGCTGTTCCAAGTCCAACCAACTTGTGTTCAGCTGCGGTAGCAGTGGACATACAGTACACCTCCTATCTATGTTGACCCCCCCCCCCCCCATGCTGCTATGATGCCTGAACTTCCCCAAAGGGATCAATAAAGGAATATCTTATCTTATTATAGTATGCTGTGGTCTGTATATAGGCTGTATACCTCTGTGTCAGTATCTGCACTGATAACCATATCAACTTCTGCTGTAAACCTATAGTTTATCTATATAGGCTGATAACCAGGTCAACTTGTCTGAGCGAATCAAGTGAGGGGGAAAACCAGGATATAGAATGGTAAATGGTGCATTTATATAGCATTTTTATCCAAAGCACTTTGCAATTTGTTCCTCACATTTTACCCGTTCACTCACACACCGACGGCGGAGGCAACCCTGCAAGGTGCCAAGCTGTTAAGTGTCATCGACACACTGCCCGGTAGGAGCGGGAATCGAACCGGGAACCTCCGGATTACCAGACTGCTCTACCTTCCGAGCCACTGTCGCTGTCGTAGAAGCTGCAACTCATAAAAGTATAAGCAAAGTATAAAGGCAGATGAACATTATTCCCATCAATCATATTTGTTAAAAAACATGCCTAAGCAGATTAATTGTACAAATAAAAGTATTGTAATGATTAGTGTCATTTTATGGTTGAAGAAAAGATAGTATGCAGCATAGACTACAAAATAGCTTCACAGTTAGGCCGTGCAGTTTTGACATTGCATGTGTCTCTCTATAGAGGGGAGACATGGGAGTGAACAGCCTATTTCACAGCACAGTTAAGATCGTCAGAGACAGCAGGCGTAGGATAAGATAGTTTTCTTGTTCTTATGCAACTTGGAGATGTTGCCACAACAGGGATTATTATGCTCATCATATTCCTAGATATGAAGCGCTCTTTCTGTGAAAGCATTCACTGCCCTTCTAGGCACGTCGGCTCCGCGGGATCAGAGAATGTCACTCAGGCGTTTAGGAGTAGCCGCACGTCAGCTCGGCTGACAAATAAAAGCATGCCTCTCCAACACTGCTCTGCGTACATACAGTATGCGTGCCAAGGCTTCCAAGGGCATTGATTTCACCCAGGACACAACTCTTGTCTATGTGACTGTTGCGTGAGCAAATTATTGGATCTTTTATTTCTTCATTTGAAAATCCTCAGAAATCAGTATTGAAAAGTTTTTTTTATTTTTTATTCAAGAAAATACCATAATGCAGCATATTTACATTTTTAGATATGCTTATTAGTTGACTTGAGAGATCTGGCATGGATGACTGGTAGCTTGCGTAGGCGGAGTGCATTGCACTCATAACATAACAAGGGATATTTATTTCCTCTGGATAATAACGAGCAGATTCAGTATAAAAATATCTTTTGTCCATTGCATCATTCGTGCTTTCCCAAATTCATTATTCAAATTCGGGCTCATCCCTAGTGGGCTAATAACACAAAACACAAAACTGCACAGGGTTTCTCTTTGTG
>NC_140178.1:26735760-26759262 GCF_963971535.1 Notolepis coatsorum
AAACCAACAGGGCTGTTTTTTTTTTCTTCTTCTTTTTTTTTTTTAAAGGCGCTTCAAGATTGTCGGTACTCGATTTCAAAGGAGTGTTTAGAAATCTGATCCAGCCCTGCCGGCGAGCATGGCCTTTTTTCTCTTCTTTTTCTTTCCTCTTCTTCTTTTCACCCACACATCTCCCCGGGTCTGTTTCTAAATCACTCCGCCGAACGCAGTGTAAACAAACTTCAGCTCTGCCCTCTGATACGGAGAGTGGAGACGAGCAGCTCGCTGTGACAACACGGCCTCAGACAAGACCATGTCATCCGTCTTACCTCAGCCTCCATCCATCACCGCGCCGGAGTCCACAAGTCTGACAGTCCCCACTCTCGCTTTCCTAACTGGCATGGGCTCCTCCTCCTCCTCCCTCTCCTCCACATCTGTCACATTTTCCTCCGAGCTTACTTTAATACACCCCCCCCCCCCCCCCCCACACGCGCACACACACACACACACACACACACACACACACACACACACACACACACACACACACACACACACACACACACACACACACACCCCCCCCCGGCATTCACGGACACCTGAAGGGCAAGCAGGCAGGGGGAGAAAACATATTGATTAGTCACGGTATCTGATGTCATCTCAGTTCCATAAACACTTCTCTTCCCCCCCCCCCCCCCCCCCCCCCCCCACCCCGGGCTACCTGTAAGAACTGTGGGACAGGAGTGTATGTCTGGACGGACACAGGGGGGACAGGGGGGACAAGCCACTCAGTCATACTGTGAGAGCAACTAGAAGGTATCCGGATTAGACTTGTACTATATATATGGGGAGAGAGAAAAGAATCACAAGATTCAGATCTGTAAATTCCTAACTTTCTGCAACTGTCGTCATGTTATTGATTGATTGATTGAAAATTGTATTAGCAGATTGCAGAATGGGTACAATACAGTACGGCTCAATACACAACATTTTATTTTTTCCCCCACTTTTTCTCCTCCTGTTTTTCTGTGTTTTTCTCCCATCCCAATTTAGTCGTTATGCCAATTCCCTCCTCCCCTTCCTGGCTGTTGCTCGCATGTGCCCCCCACTGGTCGGTCTAGGGAGCCCTGAAGTCTATCAGATGCTTCCTCCGAGACATAGGAGACAGCCAGCAGCATCTTTTCACCTGCCAGCGCGGACTCTCATTGGTGAGGTGTAACGTGTGGGAGGTCACACTACCCTCACCATCTCCCTCCCTCGCTGTGCAGGCGCCCTGACCGACCTGTAGGAGTTGCTGTTTACAACGACCAGAATACCACCCCACCGGCTTCCCTCCGGCTGACTCTGCCAATTGAGCCAGTATGACGGCCGGCCAAGCCGGAGGCAACGCTGACATACAAGGTCTGACATTGACCAAATTTGATATGCATGACCTTGGTGGGCTCTAGGTCAACTCCTGAAAAGGGGGTCAATGTCAGACCTTGCAATCAAAAGTTAGGGGGCGCACTGAAATTATGGCAAGGGTTATTAGCCCCCTAACTTTTGATTGCAAAGTCTGACATTGACCCCCTTTTCAGGAGTTGACCTAGAGCCCACCAAGGTCATGCATATCAAGTTTGGTCAATGTCAGACCTTGCAATACACTGTAAGGCACTGTAAGGCTACTGTCCTGCCTCACTTCCAGTGATGAAGCTAAGCTATGCTAACGGAGCGTCTATTCCCAAAGCTAAAATGCACGCACAGAGACAAAAAAGGTATGTATCTTCTTGTCTAACTCCAGGGAAGATGTTAAAAAAGCTAATAATTTCCCAAAATGTTGGAGTTCCCCTTTAAATGTAGTTGCATTTTGCCCTGTGAGTTGCGCACTGACGGTGGAGCTGAGGGATATCGCCCATGAAAAGAGAGTGTAGGGGGCTAGGGGCCGGGGGGTGAATAGGACACGCAAAGAATTCTTTCTTCTTCTTCTTTCCACCAGGGGGGGGGGGGGGGGGGGGGGCGGCACCCTAGCGCCCTCTATGGACCAGCCGCCACTGCCACAGACTACCACTTTAACCCTTTCACTACCACACTACTGAAGGCTAACCTTTCACTACCACACTACAGACGGAAAGGTTAACCTTCAGTAGTGTGGTAGTGAAAGGGTTAACCCTTTGTCGTGTGGCGGTGAAAGGGTTAACCTTATGTCGCGTCGCAGTGAAAGGGTTAACCCTTTTGTAGTGTGGTAGTGAAAGGTTAACCTTCGGCAGTGTGGTAGTGAAAGGGTTAACCCTTTGCCATGTGGCAGTGAACGGGTTAACCTTCTGTCGCATCACAGTGAAAGGGTTAACCCTTTTGTAGTGTGGTAGTGAAAGGGTTAAGGCAGGGCCGGCCCGACGCATAAACTAACTAACCGCCGCCTGCTTAGGGCCGCCGTGGCCACCAGAGGTCCCCCAAGAGCGCTTGGAGTTGTGAACATGCACTAGTGACTACTCTCTCCCGCAGCTAGACATCAGAGAGGGAGAGAGAGAACACTGCACCTGGTGATGTAACTGAAGCTAGACATCAGAGAGAGGGAGAGAGAGAGAGAGCACTGCAACTGGTGATGTAACTGAAGCTAGACATCAGAGAGAGGGAGAGAGAGAGAGCACTGCAACTGGTGATGTAACTGAAGCTAGACATCAGAGAGAGGGAGAGAGAGAGAGCACTGCAACTGGTGATGTAACTGAAGCTAGACATCGGAGAGGGAGAGAGAGAACACTGCAACTGGTGATGTAACTGAAGCGAGACATCAGAGAGGGAGAGAGAGAGCACTGCAACTGGTGATTTAACTGAAGCTAGACATCAGAGAGGGAGAGAGAGAACACTGCAACTGGTGATGTAACTGAAGCTAGACATCAGAGAGGGAGAGAGAGAGAACACTGCAACTGGTGATGTAACTGAAGCGAGACATCAGAGAGGGAGAGAGAGAACACTGCAACTGGTGATGTAACTGAAGCTAGACATCAGAGAGAGAGAGAGAGAGAACACTGCACCTGGTGATGTAACTGAAGCGAGACATCAGAGAGGGAGAGAGAGAACACTGCAACTGGTGATGTAACTGAAGCGAGACATCAGAGAGGGAGAGAGAGAGAACACTGCAACTGGTGATGTAACTGAAGCTAGACATCAGAGAGAGAGAGAGAGAACACTGCAACTGGTGATGTAACTGAAGCGAGACATCAGAGAGGGAGAGAGAGAGAGCACTGCAACTGGTGATGTAACTGAAGCTAGACACCAGAGAGAGGGAGAGAGAGAGAGAACACTGCACCTGGTGATGTAACTGAAGCTAGACATCAGAGAGGGAGGGAGAGAGAGAGCACTGCACCTGGTGATGTAACTGAAGCTAGACATCAGAGAGGGAGAGAGAGAGAGAGAGAGAGAGAACACTGCAACTGGTGATGTAACTGAAGCTAGACATCAGAGAGAGGGAGAGAGAGAACACTGCAACTGGTGATGTAACTGAAGCTAGACATCAGAGAGGGAGAGAGAGAGAGAACACTGCAGCTGGTGATGTAACTAAAGCTAGACATCAGAGAGGGAGAGAGAGAGAACACTGCAACTGGTGATGTAACTGAAGCTAGACATCAGAGAGGGAGAGAGAGAGAGAGAGCACTGCAACTGGTGATGTAACTGAAGCTAGACATCGGAGAGGGAGAGAGAGAGAGAACACTGCAACTGGTGATGTAACTGAAGCTAGACATCAGAGAGGGAGAGAGAGAGAGCACTGCAACTGGTGATGTAACTGAAGCTAGACATCAGAGAGGGAGAGAGAGAGAGAGCACTGCAACTGGTGATGTAACTGAAGCTAGACATCAGAGAGGGAGGGAGAGAGAGAGAGAACACTGCAACTGGTGATGTAACTGAAGCTAGACATCAGAGAGGGAGAGAGAGAACACTGCAACTGGTGATGTAACTGAAGCGAGACATCAGAGAGGGAGAGAGAGAGAGAGCACTGCAACTGGTGATGTAACTGAAGCTAGACATCGGAGAGAGGGAGAGAGAGAACACTGCAACTGGTGATGTAACTGAAGCGAGACATCAGAGAGGGAGAGAGAGAGCACTGCAACTGGTGATGTAACTGAAGCTAGACATCAGAGAGGGAGAGAGAGAGCACTGCAACTGGTGATGTAACTGAAGCTAGACATCAGAGAGGGAGAGAGAGAGAACACTGCAACTGGTGATGTAACTGAAGCTAGACATCGGAGAGAGGGAGAGAGAGAGAGCACTGCAACTGGTGATGTAACTGAAGCTAGACATCGGAGAGAGGGAGAGAGAGAGAACACTGCAACTGGTGATGTAACTGAAGCTAGACATCAGAGAGGGAGAGAGAGAGAGAGAACACTGCAACTGGTGATGTAACTGAAGCTAGACATCAGAGAGAGGGAGAGAGAGAACACTGCAACTGGTGATGTAACTGAAGCTAGACATCAGAGAGGGAGAGAGAGAGAACACTGCAACTGGTGATGTAACTGAAGCTAGACATCAGAGAGGGAGAGAGAGAACACTGCAGCTGGTGATGTAACTGAAGCTAGACATCAGAGAGGGAGAGAGAGAACACTGCAGCTCAGGGCGGCTCCTTAGACAACGAACGCAGCTCTGAATTTACGAGGCTGTAAAATGTTTGCGTGAGCTCTTACACCCACGTGACGTTTAGACCTTCTAGCAATGCTGGAATATGAACTTCATTTGGGTGCTCACACAAACATGTTACCGCCTCGTAAGTTCAGAGAGTCCCATTCACTGTCTATCTATGGAGCACCGTACAGACATCGGATCAAGTCTAGTAAATGGTGCATTTATATAGCGCTTTTATCCAAAGCGCTTTACAATTTGTTGGTCACATTCACCCATTCACTCACACGTTCACACACAGACGGTGGAAGCAAACCATGCAAAGTGCCAACCTGCTCATCAGGAGAAGTTAGGGGTTAAGTTCGACACGCTTCCCGGGAGGAGCGGTAATCGAACCGGGAACCTTCTGATTACCAGACGACCGCTCTACCTCCTGAGCCACTGTCGCCTTGTAAGGTAGGTAGTAAGGACTCCCATTGCACTTGGCGTTCTCAATAAAACCATCCGAATGTCGAATACTGTCCCTCTCATTTAACAAACTGCTGTGGGGACAAATTACTTATTAAACCCTGTTTTTATTTTAGTTTGCAGAATCTTTCATTTTCCCCGATTGCTTAGTTGGAACATGTAGAGGGTGAGCAGGGTCATTGAGGATGAGGTCTTTACGCAGCTGAGCAGCTGACTTCTGGTCCAACGGACCCACCCGCCATCTTGACCATGTGCTACAAACGTAGCCTTGGGCGTGCATGTTACCAAGCACGTAAATCAGGCCCAAGGACAGGCTGCTTGATAAAACAGCTTTATAGAACTATAAAATTGGCTTTATAGAACAGCCTCGTGAAATAGTTGCAAGACATAACGATCAACATTAAATCTAAACAGATTCTATAAAAGGGACATTCAGCTGTTGCAATCTTTTTGACCTTCACAATAGCACACCTCAGCCGAGCCTCAGCAGGTCATCAATCTCTATCTCCGAGTATTTGTAAGCATGCATGGTAATAATGGGTTCATTGTTGGCATTGCTGAGTGGGACTTCTCTAATCTAAAATCTACGACCATTTCCTTTGTTTTGTTCACATTTAACCTCAAGCAAGTCATCCATTTAATGAGGTTCCCTGCCTCTTCCTTGAAACCACACAAGGTCGGGCTTCAGCAGAGGCCGTGTCATCATCTCCACGCTTAACAAAAGGTGTGAGCGGAGACTGAAGCCGGACACTCATTGGTGTGCAGCGTACTGTATATACAGTATGGGAGACAAGACACAGTCCCAGCGGGGCCCCTGTGTTTACGAACCGAAGGGGAGGAATTCTGGAGTCGCTGGGCGCGATTCAAGAGAAAATCATTAATCCACAGAACGAGCCTATAGGATTAACCCCCGAGATCCATCATCTCGCACGAGGCCGGACGACGAGGCTGAACGTGCTGCCGAAAGTCGACGGAACCACAATCTCGACGAGGCCGCTCAAGGAGGCTGTTATTATAACCACCGTCTGCCACGCGTCCTCCACCCCTCCGACCTCGTGCGGTAGCGCAAACCCGATAGGGATCAGACGGTGACAGCGAGCAGATGCCGCGGGACAATTTCCTCCAAACACTTCAACGTTATAGTATTTTTTGGGGGATATATACCTCCATGTAGCTGTCCGACGTTCAATCAACGGCAGTGGAAATGTATTCCAGACGACAGATGGATAGACTGAATAGAATACGATTAAGTAGCCTACTCTGAATGACTAACAGATGGAAGCGCAAGGGCCTTCAGTGTGGCATCCCCTACCCTCTGGAACTCTCTCTCCCCCCCCGAAATCCGCAACGCCCAAACGCTGGACCCTGTCAAAACAGCTCTCAAGACGCACCTTTTCACCAAGGCTTTCCCCACTAGTTAGTTTAGATTAGATTTATGTTTCATTATCCCTCTACCTGTCCCCTCATCCCCCCTTTCCCCTATTTCCCCTTTTCCCTAGCCCTCTTGACTTGTGAAGCGACCTTGGGTTTCTTGAAAGGCACTATATAAATTTGATTTATTATTATTATTATTATTATTATTATTATTATTATTATTATTATTATTATTATTATTATTATTATTATTATTATTATTATTATTATTATTATTATTATTATTATTATTATTATTATTATTATTATTATTATTATTATTTCAGGGGACGGAAACAACAGGGTCTATAGTGACCTGGGCCCCGTTCCCCGTACCTGGATAACTGAGTTAGCCGGATAACTTTAACTGGATAACTGAGTTAGCCGGACTTTCCGGTTCCCCGTACCTGGATTTTCCAAATCACCATGACAACAGATCCAAAAGTTTGAGCCTGGTCGAAAGCAGAGTTTAAGTTCAAGTTAGCCTGAACCATCGCCACGCCCCCGCAAAGAAGTGACAGCCCGTTTCCTGAAATTATTCCCACAGTCTACGATCTGCATTATACCATTCTGAATTACGTTTTTGTGCTCCATTCTTCCAGAGGGGGCTTTTGAAATGTAAAATAGACCCAAAATGCTGATACTAAATTCACTTTGTCCTAAATAATGCACGTTATATATACCGTGGCGCTCGCTCGTGCGATGTACACATTATGTGGTTATTTTAATTGTAACTGGGATTAAGATGTCTGATTTGAGAAATTGAATGAGCCGTTGACGTCACATTAATGAATGAGGATAAAGAGATAAAACTTCCTTCAAAACAAAGAATATTCTAAACACGGGTCTCTCGTTCATTAATGTATAAACAATGAATTTATCCCATCTGGCACAGTGGCTCAGCGGTAGTGCTCAATCCTGGCAACCTGGCAACCGGGGTTTAAATCCCTGTCTTTCCAATATAAATTTTTGGAATATAATATTAATGATTATACGCAAAGGTAGCATAGTTTTAAGTTAAAATATTATAAATCTACATGCATTGAGGATGTCATTCTTTATATAGCTCTCAACGTGCACCAAATTGAATTATTCCTATATTGCAAAAAGAAGGAGACGACTGGGTCTCGAACCCCGGTCGTCCGCGCGGCACCCTGGAGTAGTTGGCCTTAACGTCCATTCACTCGTGTGTCTTAACAACGATCCTTCCCTTAACTTCCATCCACTCCCTGTTTACAAAACCATGTATTATTTTGGCCACTAGTGGCGCTGTTGCGAGTTTGTGGATGGCTGCTGCGCCGCTGTATCCACATTTAGGAGAAGAAGAACAGAAGAAGAAATCCGTTTGGCAGAGCTGGAGAAAGTAGCGTTTTTTATTCAACCTGTTAAAGTTTGAAGGTGAGTTTAAACTACTAAATAAGATCCGATTCCTAAACACTGTCACAACAGCAGTCATATTGTATATTTTCAACAATACGTTTGTTTACCAATAGGTTATTTGGTTTGTGTTGCCGCTGTTTAAAGAGACTCCAATTGAATTGATTTACCGAGTGACTGAGTTCGTTTTTTCTCAAATGTAAACTACAGTATAAGATCCAACAATGTCACAACAGCAGTCATATTGTATATTTTCAACAATACGTTTGTTTACCAATAGGTTAAACTGTTTTTTAGCGTTTGTGTTGGCAGTTTCAACAGTTGGATGTACTCTGTGAAGCTGACTGAGTCGTGTTTTGTTTCTGATCTATCTATCTCTATCTATCTGCTATGCTTTTATTTTTTACTCCGTTTATTTGATCAGGGACAGTGCATATCAATCAACAGTTATACATTTATAAATGAATACAAATTAAAAACTGTAAATATGCCAACATTAGCAGGGTTGCTAGTTTTCAGTTGTAGTCCCTGGGCCAGATGGTTAAAGCCCAACCTCCAGGTTAAACCCTACTGATCAATTATGGGTAGTTTACATCATTGGTATATAATTATATATATATCTGTACATATCTCTTACCTACTCTTACTAGTTACACTGCTGGTCAGAATGACTTACTACCATAGTGTCTTTATACCTGTATCACTGTACATATTAATACTACAACTCTGTACATACATGTAGTACTCATAGTACTAATTTATATATGTTATACCCAGTTTAACCACCTGTACAGTGTATATTACTATTTCACGTTACTGCTACATAGTCACTCTGGTTGGATGCCAAACCTCTTTTAGTTGTACTGTACTTGTGCTGCATGATGACAATACATTACAATCTGCACTGAATTAGTCACAGAATGTTTTGGGACTAGAAGGTTTACAGGGCTAACCGGCTGTCGTGTGGCAGTGAAAGGGTTAACCTTCTGTGTATTGTTGAAGGTTTAGTCCACATTGTTTATTGAACAAAAATACAACATGAAGGTTGGCCTTTAAGCCAGAAACAATAGTACTGTTACGTGACATACGATATGCAAATATACAGTAAGGAACCTGACGCAAACTTTGCCATCACAACCATTGAACTATTATAATAGTTAGGATCTATGGGTAACAGTACTGTATATTTGCATATCGTATATGTCACAAATGTAACAGTACTATATACCTGTATGTCATGTATGTCCCTATGTCATAAATGTCATGATGTCATGTATGTTGTGTGTGTCATAAATGTCACTATGAATTGAAAATAGGGGACCCTGATGTAAACAAGACAAACGTCTTTCTCTGGTCTGCATCCCCTTAACAATTGTGTGTATTGAGCCGTACTGTATTGTACCCATTCTGCAATCTGTTAAATAAAGTTTTCATTCATTCATTCAGTGAGATGCTGGAGAAGCAGCAGCAACAACAACAGCGGTGAGATACTGTACTTCTACTGCTCCACTAAGGTCTTCCAGACCTATGCAGCAGAAGGACTCACCAATCCCAGGATGCCATTCCAGGACTTTGTTGAGACAGAGTTTTTTCAGAGGGAGTTGGAGGCCTGGAGGGATGTCTTTATTCTCCTTTATTTTATGTATCAGAGGATTTTATAGTATGTCTGCACTTTATGTGCTCATTTCATCATTCATGTATTTTACATTCTACTAAAACTGAATCAAACCATAAACAAGGTGGCCCTAAAGGATGTTAGATCCTAATGTGAAAAACTGTGATTTTATATGTCTGCTCATTTGACTTATTTCTACTTTTATCTTTACGCCCCACTATCTGCTGGGTGCATACTATAACCGTATCATGTTTTGTAACAGATTACAGAAGCATATTGGAACGTGAGGTTCTGATATGAATTGATTAATATATCTGCATTATTTTATCCCACTTTATGCTTTGCTCTTGCTGCTTGTTTTACACTGATTTTATGTTTTATTTCTTACTGATGTAAAGCACTTTGAACTGCAATCCCCTGTATGAAAGGTGCTATACAAATAAAGTTATTATTATTATTATTACTGTGACACAGTTCTTTCAGATAGATAGTTTTTAAACCAGCTCAAAGCCGTTTTACCAAGACCTATATGCAGCCAAGCCTCTGCAGTAATGCGTGATCCACAGTCAAACGCTTTAGACAGATCAACAAACAATGCTGCACAGTGTTTTTTCTTGTCTAGTGCTTCAATTATGTAATTTGAGACTAGCATAGTCGCTGAAGTACTATGGATCTGAAGCCTGACTGAGACTTGTTAAGAATATTATGGTCAGCTAGAAACTCTTTCAGTTTGTTTACAAGAGATTCAAAGACTTTGGCCATTACAGACAATCTGGAAATAGGGCGATAATTATTTAGGTCAGAGGGGTCTCCGCCCTTTAACAAGGGGAGAACCATGGCCGACTTCCATGAGCTAGGTAATTCACCAGATATGATATGAACATTTCCTGATGACGCTGACATTTTAGCTCTAATTAAGAATGACAGTGACCTAGCTGACTATTATTTGGAAATCCAGTGGTTTGTAAACTGGTGCGACAATAACTGTCTGGTTTTAAATGTTAAGAAGACTGAGGAGATGGTGTTTGACCCCAGAGGTGTTGGGGACCACAGGCCTGTGGTCATCCACACAGTCCTGTGCATAAATTAAGAAACATGATTTAAGTTGACAAAAACCTCTGCCGCTACAATCTAATGATAATCTAAATATGTGCAACAAGGAGAGACGGGGACAGAATTAATGAATGAAAACTTTATTTAACAGATTGCAGAATGGGTACAATACAGTACGGCTCAATGCACAAAATGTTTAAGGGGATGCAGAGCAGAGAAAGACATTTGTCTTGTTTACATCAGGGTCTGCCATTTTCAATTCATAGTGACATTTATGACATTTATGACAGGGACATACATGACATACAGGTATATAGTACTGTTACATTTGTGACATACGATATGCAAATATACAGTAAGGAACCTGACGCAAACTTTGCCATCACAACCATTGAACTATTATAATAGCTTTACTATTATAATCTAAATCTGTGCAATATTCATGTTTATTTAGTGATATTCATGTTTATTGATTCAACATAGCTGTTTATCTTTGATAATGTATGACAGGCTTTTGCCCCGACCGGGATTCGAACACGGCTGCACGAGAGCAGTTCAGCTCCTTGGACAGCGTGACAAATGCACCCATTTCATTGGCTGTCAGTCTGTTACACCTATACACGGCTGGCCTCCGCGTGAAAGTCAGAAGAACAACCCGTTAGACCACAGAGAAGATAAGTAAAAGATCGACCATACATCAATCAATGGGTAAGGGAGCCGTATCGTTATTCTGTATGACAGTTTTACTAATTATTTTCGCTAGCAAGATCTCATTTGATTATTCAATCCAGCAGGCAAGTTTAAAGAAATATAATCTGATTGATTGAGGTAATGAGGGACTTGAAATTAGCCTATAGATAACGCATTTAACTTGTCGGCGAGGCGATTGAGCCGTACTGCAATATGTTAATAAAGTTCTAAATCAATTAATCAATCAATGCCGCTAGAGAATCAGATTCTCTGCTATCGATACGTGCTGGCTTTTCAACTGAAGCGGCCGCGCGCATTTAGCCTGGGTCGCAAGTCTGGCTTGAGTTAACGAGACTGAATCCACCTTCGAGGAACAGGAAAATCCCGGCTTCAAACATCGGGTTAACTGAAGCTGGATAATGACATCTTGATCGACTTAGTTGAACCAGGTACAAGAAACAGGGCCCTGGACTAGTGATGGGGATTATGGCTCTTTGAAGGTAGCCAGATCTTTTGCCTCCGTTCCTTTCCGAGAGCTGTTCAAAAGAGGGGGTTACTTGGTTTATCAGTCTTAAATCAGAATCTTTGGTTTATCCGTGGAATAATCACTAAGATAATGATTAAGATAAGGATTTGGATCAGATTCAAACTTAGATACTTAAAGCCCCTGGAAACAAAGCCTCAAATCATTAAAACGTATGTATGATATCCAACATGAGTGTGATATTAAGCGTCCGCCAAAGTTTGAATGAAATAATATAGGCATATTACGGTGACAAGACATCCTCGATTTTAGGGGACAGTCCCTGAATTAAGTAATCTGTCCTCGACCATATCCTGTCCCCGGAAACGTCCCAGATTCGTTCTTACAGTACAAAAAACAACGTATATCCTTATCGCGTTTTAGAAGGCAGAATGAGATTGTAAATTAATCGCGCTTGTTGCAATGGTTGCAATGTCGGATTAAAAGAAAGTATGACTCGGTTCCCTTCGAATCGCAAACGTCACCAACCTGGACAATCTCACGCATTATCCCAACACTCTAAATGGTTTTGCACACATTAAAGACCCAGTACAATGTTGTTTTAATTCAGTCATAAATTGTTTATTGTGGAACCTTAATGTCTACTGGGTGATTAACATTGGTGATAAATAAATTGTCAGAGTTGCTGTGGATGTTTTTTTATCACAAAATAAGTAACTAAATTATAGCAAATTGGTTTGTGGACTAGCTAGCTGACATCCTTTACAACTACTGACAACTGACAGACTGACTGATGGACCAATCAGGGTAACCTGTGTATATTATGCAATATTTCAAAGGAAGTAGATTGGATATCTGAAATGGCTTGATGTTGTTGATATCCAGGGGGATAGAGACCAAAGGGCTTTAGTCGTTATTTTCACAATAACAACAGTTCTTTTGTTGGTACATTTTGGGTAATTTTATATCAACATACCTTCTGTAAAGAAATACAACCAGATTGAAAAACAAGATTTTCATTATACTGAATCTTTCATTTAATTAGACAGTTGTTTATTGTTCAAAAGGATCCCCATTAGCTGCCACCTAAATTATTAAGAATGAATGTTTTTGAATAATGTGCAGCAAAGGGAACCGCTCCCGCCTACCTCCGGTCAATGGTCTCTAACTACACACCCTCAAGACCCCTACGCTCTGCATCTTCTGGCCGCCTCAGACCTACTCCTATCCAAGCTCCCGGAGGGTCATCAAAGAGAAGGCGCCTAATCTCAGTCCTTGCCCCACAATGGAACGAACTTCCCACCACAGTTAGGACAGCCGAAACCCATACAATCTTTCGCCGTCGACTAAAGACATACTTCTTTAACCATTATCTGAAAAAAATATAACATTTTTACTCAGCTGATAGAGTTGTGACCTTCCTGACGACTTGTCGTACATAACTTGTAAATCGCTTTGGATAAAAGCGTCAGCTAAATGACAAAATGTAAATGTAAATAATGTCCTCTAGTGCAATTGTTTCATCTACATCAAGCCCCACCCTCTTTTCTTGATCAACAAATAATCAAGAAAAGAGGGCGGGCTTGAGACAGGCCAATCGACGCGACGATCCGGTGTCCTCCGGTGACATCACTGGAGGACATTATTCAAACTCTCAAAACCGCAAAAGTGTCTAGAACTCTGGGATACACATGTGAGATTATGTGCAAAAATAAACCAGCATTGTTTTTTCCCCCTCTGAAGCGCTCCTTTAAGCAGTGAGGACATTGTGACATGGAAGCCCCTTTTTCCTTTACCACCCACTGGCAGGGATCTCCCTCCACTGTGAAACTGACTTGACAAAGTCAAACTGTATGTAATTAAAGCAACAGACAGAAGGTGCCCTTCAGATCTATCTATAATCCACCCGGGGGAAGACCCAGCGACTCCTCTTACCACCTTCAAAGCCTCCGCTCCTTTGACTCGGAGCCTCACATCCTAATCAGATTGCGGAGGAGAGGAAATATTGACCAATTCACAGGGCACCGGCAGACTAAATAGTTGAAGGTACCGCTTTGATATGCCGCGTGGGGCACTGGCCTGTGGATCGACAATTGCCTCTAATAACGTCTGATGATTTCGCAAAAGGCGGTCTGCGACTTCTGTCCTTGGCGGCGTTTCAGACGGATAACTTGAGCTGTCAATTCAATGTCACGGCGGGGCGAACCGGATCCGCTATATATACGCAACGCGGCGATTCGATAGGCCAGAGGATCATCCGCAGCGATCCAAACATCGCAACGACAAGTCGGAAAAACGTCCACGAAACACACAGGTAGAGCCGAAGTTCCCGGAGCTCAGACAGCGAGAAGGAAATATGAATCTTTTTTTTTTCTCTTTCCCTCTCAAACTGGGATACCTTGGCCAACGACGCACATAAAAAGCCACAGAGCGGCTGGCACTGGGAGGAGAGGCCCGCGCCGATAAATCAGCGGCGGGCCGAGAACAAGGGCCGGTGCCGGCGGACCTGTGTGCCTACAGGACATCTCTATCGGTGAATTTCACAGGTCGTTACTCTGGCTCCAGCCATCACAGCCTCCAGTGGCTCTGGAGACGGCCAGCTTCTTCTCAGAGACAACAGCTTACTGGGCTTTGTGCTGCTAAACAAGCGTGTCTGTCTCACAGCGGCAGATTAATGTGTAGATAGAGGGGTCCGCTCCTGAGGGAGACCTGCAGAGGGGCCATCCATCAACCTTTGGAGGCCGTTACAAAATAACAAAATAACAAAAATCGAAAAAAGAGAGGGGCCACCGACTGAACTCTGTTCTCTAGTGTTGGGGGGGGGGCGAGAGAGACACACACACACACACACGCACACACACACACACACACACACACACACACACACACACACACACACACACACACACACGCGCACACACACACACATACACACAGAGGGCCCACCGACTGAACTCTGTTCCCTTGTGCTGAGGGGGGCAGAGTTATAGACAGAAAGAGCGAGAGAGAGAGAGAGAGAGAGAGAGAGAGAGAGAAGGGAGGTAGAGTGTTTGAGAGAGAGAGAGAAGGGGGGGTAGAGTGTGTAAGAGAGAGAGAGAGAGAGAGAGAGAGAAGGGAGGTAGAGTGTTTGAGAGAGGGATAGAGAGAGAAAAGGGGGGTAGAGTGTGTAAGAGAGAGAGAGAGAGTTGAGAAGTGTTGTTCCGGGGGTTAATAGTAAAGTAACAGAGGCTGCTTTGACCAAAGAGTGGGGGAATAATTCTCTCCAAAAGCCTAATGAGCACATTAGCACCGCTTAAAGCGCTCCGCAGGATCAGACGTGGAGCTGATGGCCGACGTGTGAAAATGATCAGTAACAGACCTTCACGGGGACGGGGTAGGAAATGGCCACGCTTCCTCAATATCGGGCGGGCCGTAACGTGGCCTTTAAAGCGTCTTCCAGTGTCGTCCAGAGGAGCCGTGTGGGGGGTAAACACACTAAACCCCCCCCCAACTCCCCACCGCCCCCCTCCTATGACTGCTGGTAAACAACACAGGGTGTTTGGCCCCTGCCCTCTGAAAGAGGAGGAGAGGTAACACAAACACAGCATCTGACTCTGTTCTTCATTTTGTTTCAAGCTGGTCACTCAAACAGGATCCCCAGCGGAGAGAAAATCTCGTTTCCAAGGCTCCAGTGCTGTGTTGTTTAGGGAGGGAGGGGGGTGTGGGGGGGAGGGAGGGGGAGGTGGGGGGATCAGAATGCCACTGACTACTCAGCCGACTTCCAGCAACACACAGCTTCAGTTCACAGAGGCGCCGGGTTGTAATTAACACTCAGATTAAGTTTACAGAGGTTAGGGTTGTAATTAACACTCAGATTAGGTTTAATGTAAATGTAGTAGTGGTGGTGTTGGTGGTGGTGGTGGTGGTGGTGGTGGTGGTAGTGGCTGTGGTAGTGGTGGTAGTGTTGGTGGTGGTAGTGTTGGTGGTGGTGGTGGTGGTGGTAGTAGTGGTGGTGTTGGTAGTGTCGGTGGTGATGGTGGTAGTAGTAGTAGTGGTTGTGGTGGTGTTGGTAGTGTTGGTAGTAGTAGTAGTGGTAGTGGTGGTAGTGTTGGTGGTGGTGGTGGTAGTGTTGGTGGTGGTAGTAGTAGTAGTGGTAGTGGTGGTAGTGTTGGTGGTAGTAGTAGTAGTGGTAGTGGTGGTAGTGTTGGTGGTGGTGGTGGTAGTGTTGGTGGTGGTAGTGTTGGTGGTAGTAGTAGTGGTAGTAGTGGTAGTGGTAGTGGTGGTAGTGTTGGTGGTAGTGGTGGTAGTGTTGGTGGTAGTGTTGGTGGTGGTGGTGGTAGTAGTAGTAGTGGTAGTGGTGGTAGTGGTGGTGTTGGTAGTGGCGGTGGTAGTGGTGGTAGTGTTGGTGGTGGTGGTGGTAGTAGTAGTAGTAGTAGTAGTAGTAGTGGTAGTGGTAGTGGTGGTAGTGTTGGTGGTGGTGGTAGTAGTAGTGGTAGTGGTGGTGGTAGTGGTGGTGGTAGTGGTAGTAGTAGTGGTAGTGGTGGTGGTAGTGTTGGTGGTAGTGGTGGTGGTGGTAGTGGTAGTAGTAGTGGTAGTGGTGGTAGTGTTGGTGGTAGTGGTAGTAGTAGTGGTAGTGGTGGTAGTGTTGGTGGTGATGGTGGTGGTAGTAGTAGTAGTGGTAGTGGTGGTAGTGTTGGTGGTGGTGGTGGTAGTAGTAGTAGTAGTAGTAGTAGTAGTAGTAGTAGTAGTAGTAGTAGTAGTAGTAGTAGTAGTAGTAGTAGTAGTAGTAGTAGTAGTAGTAGTAGTAGTAGTGGTAGTGGTGGTAGTGTTGGTGGTGGTGGTGGTAGTAGTAGTAGTGGTAGTGGTGGTAGTGTTGGTGGTGGTGGTGGTAGTAGTAGTAGTAGTAGTAGTAGTAGTAGTAGTAGTAGTAGTAGTAGTAGTAGTAGTAGTAGTAGTAGTAGTAGTAGTAGTAGTGGTAGTGGTGGTAGTGTTGGTGGTGGTGGTGGTAGTAGTAGTAGTGGTAGTGGTGGTAGTGGTGGTGGTGGTGGTGGTAGTAGTGGTAGTGGTGGTAGTGGTGGTAGTGTTGGTGGTGGTAGTAGTAGTAGTAGTAGTGGTAGTGGTGGTGGTAGTGGTGGTGGTAGTGGTGGTGGTAGTAGTAGTGGTAGTGGTAGTGGTGGTGGTAGTGTTGGTGGTAGTGGTGGTAGTAGTAGTAGTGGTAGTAGTGGTAGTTTTAGTGTTGGCGGCGTTGGTGTACAGTATCCTTCTTGCTGCCATTAATCTTTCCCGTTCAGGGATAATGAGAATCTCTCTCCCCTCTTTGCCAGGTTTTTTCCCCAGGGATAATTGGATGCAGTGAACATCTCCTCCACACTGACATACTGCAGTTTGACAACATTTATCTATTCCTATCTCCTCATCTGCAGCCTTCATTTGGTTATTTGGCCTCATGCTGTCCGTCTAACAGTCTTGTTAGAGTAGCAGTGAGACGAATCCATGTCTTGGCAGCAGGCGAGTGGGCAGCGAGGAGCCTTATGGAGGAGGCTGATATAATTGCAGAGTAATCATTTTCATGCAGCTCATCATTCCCCCTCAGGCTGCACGCAGTGATTCAAGTTAACATTCTGGCATAATGGAATAGACATGGATCTGCTAATACACAGGGCATGCTGAGAGCCACTTTGTTGAACCCTCATCAAACAGGCATCAGTCTTTTCTAGTTTCTTAAACCAATGAGTAAACACAAGACTAACTAGAAAGGTTCGCTCAGTAGAGCACACGTCTTCACTAGTCGGCGGCCACACATTTTTCCTCTGGTAGCCTACACATTGGGCGGGGCTAAAGTATAGGGGTCGGGGCAAACATAGATCAATGAATGCAGATCTCCCTGCATTATTCCTATTACACTATTACATGGTAAGGTAAATATATGTGTCAAGTTTGGTGGAAATCGGCCTGATGGTGGCTCTAGAGGAAAGGTCATGGGGTCACCAAAATGAATAGGCTTCTTCCTGTAGTGGTCATGGATGTGCACAGCAAATATTAGACCAATCAGTAGTTTGTAGTTTGTGAGATATGTGGCCTGTCAGATAGACAGACAGACACACAGACAGACAGACAGACAGACAGACAGACACACACACACACACACGACCGATTACATAACCCCCCCCTGGGCTTCTGGGGGCAAGTCGGTCTCTGGCCCCAGGCAGGTATACAAAGTAACTGTCTAACAAATGTATGTATTTGTTTTGAGCAGCTTCTGGATACAGTGGGAACTAAATAGAAAACAACCTTAAAGCAATGGTTTGATGGTTTGAACAAGTTACTAAATGTATTATATTTGGATGTAAAAAAAAATCTATAATCATGATATCTACAAATCATGATAATGTTGGAAGTAGAAAGAGTTGATGAAAATAATCTTTTGCTGATTATCATGAACCAACCAAAACTTCTTTTGGACTCCAAAACTGCACAATTATTGTATAAAGTAAAAAAAATAAGATGCTTCCAGACTGTATCCAAAGTTGTTTCAAATTAGAATGAGTCAGTATGAACTCAAAGGAATTTGCATGCCGTCAAAAACAAAAGATTAGAACAAATGCAAAACAAAGATGTATATCAGTCAAAGGAGTTAAAGGTCCCATGCATTATAAATTGCCTTTTTCAGTGATTAGCATGTTTTCCTAGCAATTGGGGATTATATCAATGTGGTCCGTGTCGTTAATTATCATATTGACTCATCAGTCTAGTCTCGAGTTCACGAGATCCTCCCTCACTCAACTAAGCTGTTCTGATTTGACAGTTTTGCTGACGTTAATATAGCACTGATTTGCATAACTAACGCCCCCTCTATGGTTGACAGCGACAGCAGAACAAGTGGAAAATCTTCACTTCCTCAAACAGAGCGCGGCAGATAGTGTAACCCGACACTTCCTCAAACGAGAAAGTGCTCGACTGCGACTCTGCGAGGGAGAGAGAGAGATAGAGAGGGAGAGAGGGAGAGATAGAGCGGGACCCGTCTTCTCTCACACACGCAGTGTTTACACAGTGCTCCGTGCCTCCGTGTGTCCCTCTCTCTCTCTCCCTCTCTATCTCTCTCTCTCCCTCGCAGTCGAGCACCAGCATATCACTGTAATATCTTTGCGCATGCTCCCACACGCACACCCGTATTCCGATCCGTACAATAATAATCACAGGGGTATATATTGTCATTTGAAACAAGTTACCAATGCACTGTCCCGTGGGATTATGCCCCCCCGCGTCGAAATTAATTAGTATCCCCCTCAGTCTCTCTCTATCTCTCTCTGTGCCAGTCGCAGACTGTGTGGATGACTGTCACTCAAAGTGCTCATGGGCGGAGCCAGGCCAACACAGCCTGAAATCCAAAGTGAGAAAAATGTGGCTTTTGAGTACTTGATTAGAAATATAAAACAATGAATTTTCTTTTATAAAAGCTTACAGATGTGTTCAATAAACTCACAGGAATTGTGTAAAGTTGCCCAAATAGTGCTAGGAATAGCAATGCATGTCCCCTTTAATTTATGGAGTAGTTTTGAAAAATAAATGACCAAACAGACACACACACATAAAATACACTTAATAGATTAGAAAAACATTTAGAAAATATAAAACTCATATATGGACACTTCATATATATATATATATATGAATTTTGTTTGGAACTTTTGGGTATATATAAAATACATTATTCCTAATGCTATGCTGAAGCACTTTGTTTTTTTTACCTCTTTTCTTATCAACTGTATTGCATAAACATCTAAAATACTGGGTTAACTTAACCTTGTCTATTTTGCTGCTGTCTAATATTGTATGCCTAATTTTATGTCTGCACTTCATGCATTGCTCTTGATCTGCCAATTTTGTGCTCATTTTATGTCTTTTTATTTATTTTTTACTGCTGTGAAGCACTTTGAGCTGCACATATACATAAGAATATCTCTTATCTTTTTTAATTTTTTTTTCATTTAATTTAATTCAGTGTATGAATCTAAAGGGATCTGTACAACATAATAAATGTAAACAGGGTAATGTTAGGTGAAATAAGCTTCAGCCTACACCTTTTCACTCAGTATAAACTTGCTTTGGTTTGTCACTGTTTAAAAAAGAACAACTATAACTTATTAATTATCTATTTACATGTGTATTTGAGCTGTATAAGATAAGAAATTACTTAAATAAACTAAACTAAACACAAGTACACACATGTGTATACCCACACACCCACACACACACACACACACACACACACACACACACACACACACACACACACACACACACACACACACACACACACACACACACACACACACACACACACACACACACACACACACACACACACACACACACACACACACACACACACACACACACACACACACACACACACACACACACACACACACACACACACACACACACACACACACACACACACACACACACACACACACACACACACACACACACACACACACACACACACACACACACACACACACACACACACACACACACACACACACACACACACACACACACACACACACACACACACACACACACACACACACACACACACACACACACACACACACACACACACACACACACACACACACACACACACACACACACACACACACACACACACACACACACACACACACACACACACACACACACACACACACACACACACACACACACACACACACACACACACACACACACACACACACACACACACACACACACACACACACACACACACACACACACACACACACACACACACACACACACACACACACACACACACACACACACACACACACACACACACACACACACACACACACACACACACACACACACACACACACACACACACACACACACACACACACACACACACACACACACACACACACACACACACACACACACACACACACACACACACACACACACACACACACACACACACACACACACACACACACACACACACACACACACACACACACACACACACACACACACACACACACACACACACACACACACACACACACACACACACACACACACACACACACACACACACACACACACACACACACACACACACACACACACACACACACACACACACACACACACACACACACACACACGCACAGGGCCGGACTGGGGAAATAATTCATACCGGGAGATATAGCACAAAATATAGCCCCAGTCAGGCCACTTTTTAAGCGGGGGGGTCTGGGGGTCCCCCTCCAGGAAATGTTTTGTTACAAAGACTTAATTTCCTGCATTCTGGTGAATTCTAGTGCATGTGAATCACAAACTAATGAGCCAACAATTGCTTAGTACAATGTACTGTTATGAACCTCAAATAAAACTGGTGTGGCACTAGCAATGCTACTCTCTCCACCTTCAAAAAGAAAAAAGCAAGAGCACAACATATTTTTCTATTTACTATTATAATACAGTTAACCACTCTCTCCACCTATTCAAACAGAGCAAGAGCACAATACCATATTCACTTTACTGATGCACTACCCATCAACAGTTAAAATAGCCCTTTACACAAACATTAAATAACAGACCTTTCATTACAATACTATAAGTGAGCACACGCATGCATGCACAACGAAGACAGAAGATTGTGTTGTCTCAATTATTTTAACTATAAAATTTGCTCAAAGTATGAGCTCACTGACTGAAATTTCCAACAAAAAGCATCAATTGTCAAATAATATTGATCACATTAACTAGACTAGATGTTTTTGAGGAAATTAGAAAGGGAACAACAACTTAACCCTTGTGTCTGATCAGATTCTTATTTTTTTGATAACTTTGCAGTGATTATGTTTGTAGCCAATATATGTGGCAAAGGTGTGTAATCTTTTTTTTCTTTTTTTTTATCTTTTTCCCCCTCCTTTTTCCTCAGATTTTCTCCCATCCCAATGTTAGTCGTTATGCCAATTCCCAATCCCCTTCCTGGTCGCTGCGCACTTACCCCCCACAGTCGGTCTGGGAGAGTGGAGGCTATCACGTGCTTCCTCCGACATACGTCTAGCCAATCAACCGCTTCTTTTCACCTGGCAGCGCGGACTCTCACTGAGAGGGTGTAACGTGTGGAAGGATCATACTACCCCCCTTAGATCCTATCCGCGCTGAGCAGGCGCCCCGACTGAACTGTAGGAGTCGCTGTTTACAACGACCCGGACCCACTCCGCCAGCTTTCCCACCCTCTAATACAGCCAATTGTATTAGTGTGAACGGCCAGCCAAGCTGGTGACAACGCCGGAGCTGTGAGCTGGATTCGAACAGGCGAATCCAGCGTCTCCGGTGTTGGTGACGAACGCAATCTCCGCTACGCCACCTGACCGCCTAGGGTGTAATCTTTTAATTATCTTGGAATTATTTTGACTTTCTCTTTCATAAATTGTTTATTCAACTTCAGCCCCGATCATAACCACCACATATTGTTTTTTGTAATGTCAGATTTAACAACTCCTTTCAGAAAAGTGGGCCTATTTCATTTTTAATCTGAAGTCGAATAAAATATTTATGGAAAAGAAAGTGGGAAATTATTTCAACATATAATCTTTCATGGCGTTTTCAATTTAGTCCCCTAATATGGTAAGAGTATAACACTTTAGTTTTCAGACACAAGGGTTAAATTATTTATTTGTTTCTTGGCAGATTTAACATTGGGCTTTTGACAGGGGAGATGATGCATTGCATGGTAACGTTAGCTAGCTAACATCCACATGTTTATTTTATCACTGAATAACCTACTGGTTCCTTGACCTTGGTGCAAGAAAACATTTGATAAATGTTGCCGGATTTAGCAGCATCTCCTGTAAGGCCTTTCTTTTTCTTTGTTTTATCCCTCTCTCCTCCACCCTTTCTCTTTCTTCCACTGTCCATCTTGACATCAATGTTAATTGACTTTCGCTCTACTGTATCTCTCCCGAGTCCCTCACTACCTGGCTCACTGCCTGGCTGTATTCTGCATCTGAGTGCCATCTGCCATTCCATTCGCCGCCTCCGCTGTCAATCAGTTGTATCGCCTGGTCCCGCCTCCACCAATCACAAGCGGCAGCACGGCTCCATTTGTGTGTGTGTGATCCGCGAGAGGGAGAGAGTCAGATAGTTCTCCAACTCTGTCGCAGACAGTGAAATCCTGGTTGTTCCCCACCCACCTAGGTTATCTAACTATCGCGCCACCACAACTAGAAACAATGACCTGGCAAAAAAAATAATAATAATAATAATAATAATAATAATAATAATAATAATAATAATAATAATAATAATAATAATAATAATAATAATAATAATAATAATAATAATAATAATAATTATTATTATTATTATTATTATTATTATTATATAACTTTTTTATTTATTTTTAAATCTGTGCAGGCCAGGCCACCGGGAAAACTCCCGATGCTCCCAATGGCCAGTCCGGGCCTGCACACACACACACACAACACACACACACACACACACACACACACACACACACACACACACACGCACACACACACATTTGGACCAGCAAGCGATATTTGTTGGCAGTGTCTCTACAGTTCCACCAGCTCATAATATACCATGTGCATCCTTTCCTCAACACTTGAGTCGTAGCATCTGAACTCGTTCTATGTCTTCTGTGGAGCCAGGGTCCGCGGCTGCATTGATCCATCGTAAAACAGGAGGTAAAACAGACCGAAAGTATTACTGTCTGTTAAATTACAACCTGGCAAAATAGTGTGTTTGTAGAAACAACAGCTTCGCTAATAGGGCGGTG
>NC_140178.1:26759462-26816640 GCF_963971535.1 Notolepis coatsorum
ATATTCTCAGGGTCCCCGGAAACGTCCCAGATTCGTACAAAAAACAACGTATATCCTTATCGCGTTTTAGCAGGCAGAATGAGATTGTAAATTAATCGCGCTTGTTGCAATGGTTGCAATGTCGGATTAAAAGAAAGTATGACTCGGTTCCCTTCGAATCGCAAACGTCACCAACCTGGACAATCTCACGCATTATCCCAACACTCTAAATGGTTTTGCACACATTAAAGACCCAGTACAATGATGTTTTAATTCAGTCATAAATTGTTTATTGTGGAACCTTAATGTCTACTGGGTGATTAACATTGGTGATAAATAAATTGTCAGAGTTGCTGTGGATGTTTTTTTATCACAAAATAAGTAACTAAATTATAGCTAATTGGTTTGTGGACTAGCTAGCTGACATCCTTTACAACTACTGACAACTGACTGACCAATCAGGGTAACCTGTGTATATTATGCAATATTTCAAAGGAAGTAGATTGGATATCTGAAATGGCTTGATGTTGTTGATATCCAGGGGGATAGAGACCAAAGGGCTTTAGTCGTTATTTTCACAATAACAACAGTTCTTTTGTTGGTACATTTTGGGTAATTTTATATCAACATACCTTCTGTAAAGAAATACAACCAGATTGAAAAACAAGATTTTCATTATACTGAATCTTTCATTTAATTAGACAGTTTATTGTTTATTGTTCAAAAGGATCCCCATTAGCTGCCACCTAAGTTATTAAGAATGAATGTTTTTGAATAATGTGCAGCAAAGGGAACCGCTCCCGCCTACCTCCGGTCAATGGTCTCTAACTACACACCCTCAAGACCCCTACGCTCTGCATCTTCTGGCCGCCTCAGACCTACTCCTATCCGAGCTCCGGGAGGGTCATCAAAGAGAAGGCGCCTAATCTCAGTCCTTGCCCCACAATGGTGGAACGAACTTCCCACCACAGTTAGGACAGCCGAAACCCATCCAATCTTTCGCCGTCGACTAAAGACATACTTCTTTAACCATTATCTGAAAAAATATATATAACATTTTTACTCAGCTGAGTTGTGACCTTCCTGACGACTTGTCGTACATAACTTGTAAGTCGCTTTGGATAAAAGCGTCAGCTAAATGACAAAATGTAAATGTAAAATGTAAATAATGTCCTCTAGTGCAATTGTTTCATCTACATCAAGCCCCACCCTCTTTTCTTGATCAACAAATAATCAAGAAAAGAGGCGGGCTTGAGACAGGCCAATCGACGCGACGATCCGGTGTCCTCCGGTGACATCACTGGAGGACATTATTCAAACACTCAAAACCGCAAAAGTGTCTAGAACTCTGGGATACACATGTGAGATTATGTGCAAAAATAAACCAGCATTGTTTTTTTCCCCCCCTGAAGCGCTCCTTTAAGCAGTGAGGACATTGTGATGTGACATGGAAGCCCCTTTTTCCTTTACCACCCACTGGCAGGGATCTCCTCCACTGTGAAACTGACTTGACAAAGTCAAACTGTATGTAATTAAAGCAACAGACAGAAGGTGCCCTTCAGATCTATCTATAATCCACCCGGGGGAAGACCCAGCGACTCCTCTTACCACCTTCAAAGCCTCCGCTCCTTTGACTCGGAGCCTCACATCCTAATCAGATTGCGGAGGAGAGGAAATATTGACCAATTCACAGGGCACCGGCAGACTAAATAGTTGAAGGTACCGCTTTGATATGCCGCGTGGGGCACTGGCCTGTGGATCGACAATTGCCTCTAATAACGTCTGATGATTCCGCAAAGGCGGTCTGCGACTTCTGTCCTTGGCGGCGTTTCAGACGGATAACTTGAGCTGTCAATTCAATGTCACGGCAGGGCGAACCGGATCCGCTATATACGCAACACGGCGATTCGATAGGCCGGATCATCATCCGCAGCGATCCAAACATCGCAACGACAAGTCGGAAAAACGTCCACGAAACACACAGGTAGAGCCGAAGTTCCCGGAGCTCAGACAGCGAGAAGGAAATATGAATATTTTTTTTCTTCTTTCCCTCTCAAACTGGGATACCTTGGCCAACGACGCACATAAAAAGCCACAGAGCGGCTGGCACTGGGAGGAGAGGCCCGCGCCGATAAATCAGCGGCGGGCCGAGAACAAGGGCCGGTGCCGGCGGACCTGTGTGCCTACAGACATCTCTATCGGTGAATTTCACAGGTCGTTACTCTGGCTCCAGCCATCACAGCCTCCAGTGGCTCTGGAGACGGCCAGCTTCTTCTCAGAGACAACAGCTTACTGGGCTTTGTGCTGCTAAACAAGCGTGTCTGTCTCACAGCGGCAGATTAATGTGTAGATAGAGGGGTCCGCTCCTGAGGGAGACCTGCAGAGGAGCCATCCATCAACCTTTGGAGGCCGTTACAAAATAACAAAATAACAAAAATCGAAAAAGAGAGGGGCCACCGACTGAACTCTGTTCTCTAGTGTTGGGGGGGGGGGGGGGGGGGCGAGAGAGACACACACACACACACACACAGAGGGCCCACCGACTGAACTCTGTTCCCTTGTGCTGAGGGGGGCAGAGTTATAGACAGAAAGAGAGAGAGAGAGAGAGAGAGAGAGAGAGAGAGAGAGAGAGAGAGAGAGAGAGAGAGAGAGAGAGAGAGAGAGAGAGAGAGAGAGAAGGAGGTAGAGTGTGTAAGAGAGAGAGAGAGAGAGAAGGGAGGTAGAGTGTTTGAGAGAGGGATATAGAGAGAAAAGGGGGACGTAGAGTGTGTAAGAGAGAGAGAGAGAGAGAGAGAGAGAGAGAGAGAGAGAGAGAAGGGAGGTAGAGTGTTTGAGGCACTTTGTTTTTTTTTACCTCTTTTCTTATCAACTGTATTGCATAAACATCTGCTGCTGTCTAATATTGTATGCCTAATTTTATGTCTGCACTTCATGCATTGCTCTTGATCTGCCAATTTTGTGCTCATTTTATGTCTTTTTATTTATTTTTTACTGCTGTGAAGCACTTTGAGCTGCACATATACATAAGAATATCTCTTATTTTTTTATTTTTATTTCATTTCATTTAATTCAGTGTATGAATCTAAAGGGATCTGTACAACATAATACATGTAAACAGGGTAATGTTAGGTGAAATAAGCTTCAGCCTACACCTTTTCACTCAGTATAAACTTGCTTTGGTTTGTCACTGTTTAAAAAAGAACAACTATAACTTATTAATTATCTATTTACATGTGTATTTGAGCTGTATAAGATTGAAAATTACTTAAATAAACTAAACTAAACACAAGTACACACATGTGTATACCCACACACACACACACACACACACACACACACACACACACACACACACACACACACACACACACACACACACACACACACACACACACACACACACACACACACACACAGAGGGCCCACCGACTGAACTCTGTTCCCTTGTGCTGAGGGGGGCAGAGTTATAGACAGAAAGAAGTGAGAGAGAGAGAGAGAGAGAGAGGAGAGAGAGAGAGGAGAGAGAGAGAGAGAGAGAGAGAGAGAGAGAGAGAGAGAGAGAGAGAGAGAGAGAGAGAGAGAGAGAGAGAAGGGAGGTAGAGTGTTTGAGAGAGAGAGAGAAGGGGGGGTAGAGTGTGTAAGAGAGAGAGAGAGAGAGAGAGAAGGGAGGTAGAGTGTTTGAGAGAGGGATAGAGCGAGAAAAGGGGGTAGAGTGTGTAAGAGAGAGAGAGAGAGAGAGAGAGAGAGAGAGAGAGAGAGAGAGAGAGAGAGAGAGAGAGAGAGAGAGAGAGAGAAGGGAGGTAGAGTGTTTGAGAGAGAGAGAGAAGGGGGGGTAGAGTGTGTAAGAGAGAGAGAGAGAGAGAGAGAGAGAGAGAGAGAGAGAGAGAGAGAGAAGGGAGGTAGAGTGTTTGAGAGAGGGATAGAGAGAGAAAAGGGGGGTAGAGTGTGTAAGAGAGAGAGTTGAGAAGTGTTGTTCCGGGGGTTAATAGTAAAGTAACAGAGGCTGCTTTGACCAAAGAGTGGGGGAATAATTCTCTCCAAAAGCCTAATGAGCACATTAGCACCGCTTAAAGCGCTCCGCAGGATCAGACGTGGAGCTGATGGCCGACGTGTGAAAATGATCAGTAACAGACCTTCACGGGGACGGGGTAGGAAATGGCCACGCTTCCTCAATATCGGGCGGGCCGTAACGTGGCCTTTAAAGCGTCTTCCAGTGTCGTCCAGAGGAGCCGTGTGGGGGGTAAACACACTAAACCCCCCTCCAACTCCCCACCGCCCCCCTCCTATGACTGGTGGTAAACAACACAGGGTGTTTGGCCCCTGCCCTCTGAAAGAGGAGGAGAGGTAACACAAACACAGCATCTGACTCTGTTCTTCATTTTGTTTCAAGCTGGTCACTCAAACAGGATCCCCAGCGGAGAGAAAATCTCGTTTCCAAGGCTCCAGTGCTGTGTTGTTTAGGGAGGGAGGGGGGTGTGGGGGGGAGGGAGGGGGAGGTGGGGGGATCAGAATGCCACTGACAACTCAGCCGACTTCCAGCAACACACAGCTTCAGTTCACAGAGGCGCCGGGTTGTAATTAACACTCAGATTAAGTTTACAGAGGTTAGGGTTGTAATTAACACTCAGATTAGGTTTAATGTAAATGTAGTAGTGGTGGTGTTGGTGGTGGTGGTGGTGGTGGTAGTGTTGGTAGTGTCGGTGGTAGTGTTGGTGGTAGTAGTAGTGGTTGTGGTGGTGTTGGTAGTGTTGGTGGTGATGGTGGTAGTGGTGGTAGTGGTGGTAGTGGTGGTGGTAGTAGTAGTAGTGGTAGTGGTGGTAGTGTTGGTGGTGGTAGTAGTAGTGGTGGTGGTAGTGGTGGTGGTAGTGTTGGTGATGGTGGTAGTAGTAGTAGTGGTAGTGGTGGTGGTGGTAGTGTTGGTAGTAGTGGTAGTGGTAGTGGTGGTGGTAGTGTGGTAGTAGTGGTAGTGGTAGTGGTGGTGGTAGTGTTGGTGATGGTGGTAGTAGTAGTAGTGGTAGTGGTGGTGGTGGTAGTGTTGGTAGTAGTGGTAGTGGTAGTGGTGGTGGTAGTGTTGGTGGTAGTGGTGGTGGTAGTAGTGGTAGTAGTAGTGGTAGTGTTGGTGGTAGTGGTAGTAGTAGTGGTAGTGGTGGTAGTGTTGGTGGTAGTAGTAGTGGTGGTGGTGGTAGTAGTGGTAGTAGTAGTGGTAGTGGTAGTGGTGGTGGTAGTGGTAGTAGTAGTGGTAGTGGTGGTAGTGTTGGTGGTAGTGGTGGTGGTAGTAGTAGTAGTGGTAGTGGTGGTAGTGTTGGTGGTAGTGGTGGTGGTAGTAGTAGTAGTAGTGGTAGTGGTGGTAGTGTTGGTGGTGGTGGTGGTGGTGGTAGTAGTAGTAGTAGTGGTAGTGTTGGTGGTGGTGGTGGTAGTAGTGGTAGTAGTGGTAGTAGTGGTAGTGTTGGTGGTGGTGGTGGTAGTAGTGGTAGTGGTGGTAGTGGTGGTAGTAGTAGTAGTAGTGGTAGTGGTGGTAGTGTTGGTGGTGGTAGTAGTAGTGGTGGTGGTAGTGGTGGTGGTAGTGTTGGTGATGGTGGTAGTAGTAGTAGTGGTAGTGGTGGTGGTGGTGGTAGTGTTGGTAGTAGTGGTAGTGGTAGTGGTGGTGGTAGTGTTGGTAGTAGTGGTAGTGGTAGTGGTGGTGGTAGTGTTGGTGATGGTGGTAGTAGTAGTAGTGGTAGTGGTGGTGGTGGTAGTGTTGGTAGTAGTGGTAGTGGTAGTGGTGGTGGTAGTGTTGGTGGTAGTGGTGGTGGTAGTGTTGGTGGTAGTAGTGGTGGTAGTAGTAGTGGTAGTAGTGGTAGTTTTAGTGTTGGCGGTGTTGGTGTACAGTATCCTTCTTGCTGCCATTAATCTTTCCCAGTTCAGGGATAATGAGAATCTCTCTCCCCTCTTTGCCAGGTTTTTTCCCAGGGATAATTGGATGCAGTGAACATCTCCTCCACACTGACATACTGCAGTTTGACAACATTTATCTATTCCTATCTCCTCATCTGCAGCCTTCATTTGGTTATTTGGCCTCATGCTGTCCGTCTAACAGTCTTGTTAGAGTAGCAGTGAGACGAATCCATGTCTTGGCAGCAGGCGAGTGGGCAGCGAGGAGCCTTATGGAGGAGGCTGATATAATTGCAGAGTAATCATTTTCATGCAGCTCATCATTCCCCCTCAGGCTGCACGCAGTGATTCAAGTTAACATTCTGGCATAATGGAATAGACATGGATCTGCTAATACACAGGGCACGCTGAGAGCCACTTTGTTGAACCCTCATCAAACAGGCATCAGTCTTTTCTAGTTTCTTAAACCAATGAGTAAACACAAGACTAACTAGAAAGGTTCGCTCAGTAGAGCACACGTCTTCACCAGTCGGCGGCCCACACATTTTTCCTCTGGTAGCCTACACATTGGGCGGGGCTAAAGTATAGGGGTCGGGGCAAACATAGATCAATGAATGCAGATGGATGACTTGAGAGCGAGGGTCCGATTCCAACGGGAGATGAGAGACGTTAACATCATGTGTTTCACGGAGACATGGCTCAAGCCAGCGACTCCGGACAACAGTGTCTCTCCATCGGACAACTTCACCGTCCTGAGAGCAGACCGCACGGCAGCCTCTGGGAAGAGCATCGGAGGTGGGGTCTGCATCCTCACGAACAATCTCTGGGTTAATCCCGTGGGGTCTGCATCCTCACGAACAATCTCTGGGTTAATCCCAAAGAGGTGCATGTTCTCTCAAGCTCATGCTCCCCAGATATGGAACATCTCTCAATCCTGTGCCGTCCGTTCCACCTCCCCCGTGAGTTTACCGCGGTCATCATGTCCGTCGTATATATCCCCCCACAGGCAAATACTGGGAAAGCGCTGGTGGAATTACACGATCACCTCAACAGACACCAGATCAAACATCCGGACGCAGCGATGATAGTGGCTGGTGATTTCAACCAGGCGAATCTGAAGAAAGTGATGCCGTCCTTTTTTCAGCACATCGCCTGCTCCACGAGGGGGAGGAACACACTCGACCATTGTTACACCCCGTTCAGAGCCGGCTACAAAGCTGTAGCGGCTCCGCCATTGATGGGTGCTGCAAGCGCGAGCGATCACGACTCCATTTTATTAATCCCTGCATACAAACAAAGATCACGTGACGCCGTCGTGTCACGTGAGACAAAAAAGTGGTCTGACGAATCAGAGGCCACGCTCCAGGATGCGCTCGCAGACACGGACTGGGATATGTTTCAAGGAAGCGCCAGTGACGTCAGCGAGTACGCTGATACCGTTGTGAGCTACATATCAACACTCGCTGATAGTATTGTGCCCACGAAAAAGGTGCGGGTTTTCCCAAACCAGAAACCGTGGGTGGACAGTACTATTAGAGCAGCCCTGAACTCTAGCACCACGGCTTATAACCTGGGCAGAGAGTCAGGAAACATGGAAGAGTACAAGGCTTCAGTCTACACTCTGCGCAAGGCTGTTAAACTTGCTAAGAGGACATATGCTGATAAACTGGAGACACAAATGGCACAAAACGACACAAGAGGCTTGTGGCGGGGACTGAAGACAATAACTGACTACAAAGTCAGCGCCCCCTCAATGGGGAGCGACGACGCCTCTCTCGCGGACAAACTCAACTCCTTCTACGCTCGGTTTGGTGCAAACAGTGTCGCCGCTAGCCCTCTGGCTAGTGACGTCACTGGCGCGCCTGCTGTTGTGGAGGGGGGGGGCAACCGCGGGGGGGCGGGGACGCTCTCTCGTTGTCGGAACACAGTGTGAGAAGAATGTTTATGCAGGTGAACACCAGGAAGGCTGCTGGCCCAGATGGTATAACAGGACGCATACTTAAGTCCTGTGCCAACCAGCTTGCCCCGGTGTTCACCGCCATATTTAATCAATCCCTGGCGGAGTCAGTGGTCCCTGCCTGCTTCAAGATGTCTACCATCATCCCTGTACCGAAGAAACCCTCCCCAACATGTCCAAATGACTACAGACTGGTGGCACTCACCTCTGTGGTCATGAAATGTTTCGAGAGGCTGGTCAAGGACCACATTTGTGCCTTCCTCCCCAGTGATATGGACCCTATGCAATTTGCATACAGGACAAACAGGTCCACTGACGACGCGGTCTCCCAGGTACTGCACAGCACTCTCTCCCACCTTGACCGTCAGAAGGGGGGCTATGTGAGACTGTTGTTCATTGACTACAGCTCAGCGTTCAACACCATAGTCCCCACCAGACTGGTGGACAAGCTGATCGAGCTGGGTCTGAGCTCCGCCCTGAGCGCCTGAGTACTGGACTTTCTGAGTGAAAGACCCCAGGCGGTCAGGGTGGGGGGTCAGACCTCCAACACCATCACCCTGAGCATCGGGTCCCCCCAGGGCTGTGTTCTAAGCCCCCTGCTGTACTCACTCTACACACACGATTGTGTGGCCAAGTTCAGCTCCAACTCCATAGTGAAGTTCGCAGACGACACAGTGGTGGTGGGGCTGATCTCGGACAACGACGAGAAGGCCTACCGGGAGGAGGTTGAGGTACTAGAACGTTGGTGCCAGGACAACAGCCTGCTCCTGAACATTGGTAAAACCAAGGAGCTGATTGTGGATTATAGGAGAGGACAGCAGGAGACACACACACCGCTGATGATTAACGGGGCTACCGTGGACAGGGTGAGCAGCTTTAAGTACCTGGGGGTCCACATCTCAGAGGATCTGACATGGTCAACACACATAGACACAGTAGTAAAGAAAGCGAAGCAGCGCCTCTACCACCTGAGACAGTTAAGGAAGTTCAGAGTATCTGGGAAGATACTCCAGTCCTTCTACTCAGGAGCTGTAGAGAGCATCTTGACCGGAAACATCACTGCCTGGTATGGAAACAGCACGGCACAGGACAAGAAGGCCCTACAGAGAGTGGTGCGCTTAGCCGAGCGTACCACGGGTATTGCGCTACCTCCCCTGCAGGCTCTATACAACAAGAGGTGCAAATCCAGAGCCTGCAGGATAATGAAGGACCCCCACCACCCCAATAACAGCCTGTTCCAGCTGCTGAGGTCAGGCAGACGCCTGCGAACCCCAGCCACTAGGACGGAGAGGCTTAGGCTCAGCTTCTTCCCCCAGGCCATCAGAGCCTTGAACAATGAACATTGAGTGCCACAGAACACAGAACACTGAACTACTGAACACAGAACACTGAACTATCCACACACAAGCACACATGAGCACACACACGACATGCACGCTGTGCACGCTCACACACTAGCAGCCACTTTAACACTTTAACAAGAGCAGGCACACACTCATGCCGCACACACGCACACTTATGGCCAAGAGGAAAGGCCACTTTAAACTAGTATAACAACAGGAACAGTGTATTGCACTACTAAAGCTACCTAGCATGTCCTATATGCTCTGTAAATAACTATGTACAGATACAGAGAGTCACACCATGTTACCTGTTACCTGTTTATTGCACAATGTTGTTTTTATTGGATTCTATTATATGTTGTACCACTGTATTGCACATCGTCACGGGCAAGACCACCCGCATTTCATTGTATACTTGTATGCCGTGACAAATAAAACTCTTGACTTGACTTGACAGATCTCCCTGCATTATTCCTATTACACTATTACATGGTAAGGTAAATATATGTGTCAAGTTTGGTGGAAATCGGCCTGATGGTGGCTCTAGAGGAAAGGTCATGGGGTCACCAAAATGAATAGGCTTCTTCCTGTAGTGGTCATGGATGTGCACAGCAAATATTAAACCAATCAGTAGTTTGTAGTTTGTGAGATATGTGGCCTGTCAGATAGACAGACAGACAGACAGACAGACAGACAGACAGACAGACAGACAGACAGACAGACAGACAGACAGACAGACAGACAGACAGACAGACAGACAGACAGACAGACAGACAGACAGACAGACAGACAGACAGACAGACAGACAGACAGACAGACAGACAGACAGACAGACAGACAGACAGACAGACAGACAGACAGACAGACAGACAGACAGACAGACAGACAGACAGACAGACAGACAGACAGACAGACAGACAGACAGACAGACAGACAGACAGACAGACAGACAGACAGACAGACAGACAGACAGACAGACAGACAGACAGACAGACAGACAGACAGACAGACAGACAGACAGACAGACAGACAGACAGACAGACAGACAGACAGACAGACAGACAGACAGACAGACAGACAGACAGACAGACAGACAGACAGACAGACAGACAGACAGACAGACAGACAGACAGACAGACAGACAGACAGACAGACAGACAGACAGACAGACAGACAGACAGACAGACAGACAGACAGACAGACAGACAGACAGACAGACAGACAGACAGACAGACAGACAGACAGACAGACAGACAGACAGACAGACAGACAGACAGACAGACAGACAGACAGACAGACAGACAGACAGACAGACAGACAGACAGACAGACAGACAGACAGACAGACAGACAGACAGACAGACAGACAGACAGACAGACAGACAGACAGACAGACAGACAGACAGACAGACAGACAGACAGACAGACAGACAGACAGACAGACAGACAGACAGACAGACAGACAGACAGACAGACAGACAGACAGACAGACAGACAGACAGACAGACAGACAGACAGACAGACAGACAGACAGACAGACAGACAGACAGACAGACAGACAGACAGACAGACAGACAGACAGACAGACAGACAGACAGACAGACAGACAGACAGACAGACAGACAGACAGACAGACAGACAGACAGACAGACAGACAGACAGACAGACAGACAGACAGACAGACAGACAGACAGACAGACAGACAGACAGACAGACAGACAGACAGACAGACAGACAGACAGACAGACAGACAGACAGACAGACAGACAGACAGACAGACAGACAGACAGACAGACAGACAGACAGACAGACAGACAGACAGACAGACAGACAGACAGACAGACAGACAGACAGACAGACAGACAGACAGACAGACAGACAGACAGACAGACAGACAGACAGACAGACAGACAGACAGACAGACAGACAGACAGACAGACAGACAGACAGACAGACAGACAGACAGACAGACAGACAGACAGACAGACAGACAGACAGACAGACAGACAGACAGACAGACAGACAGACAGACAGACAGACAGACAGACAGACAGACAGACAGACAGACAGACAGACAGACAGACAGACAGACAGACAGACAGACAGACAGACAGACAGACAGACAGACAGACAGACAGACAGACAGACAGACAGACAGACAGACAGACAGACAGACAGACAGACAGACAGACAGACAGACAGACAGACAGACAGACAGACAGACAGACAGACAGACAGACAGACAGACAGACAGACAGACAGACAGACAGACAGACAGACAGACAGACAGACAGACAGACAGACAGACAGACAGACAGACAGACAGACAGACAGACAGACAGACAGACAGACAGACAGACAGACAGACAGACAGACAGACAGACAGACAGACAGACAGACAGACAGACAGACAGACAGACAGACAGACAGACAGACAGACAGACAGACAGACAGACAGACAGACAGACAGACAGACAGACAGACAGACAGACAGACAGACAGACAGACAGACAGACAGACAGACAGACAGACAGACAGACAGACAGACAGACAGACAGACAGACAGACAGACAGACAGACAGACAGACAGACAGACAGACAGACAGACAGACAGACAGACAGACAGACAGACAGACAGACAGACAGACAGACAGACAGACAGACAGACAGACAGACAGACAGACAGACAGACAGACAGACAGACAGACAGACAGACAGACAGACAGACAGACAGACAGACAGACAGACACACACACACACACACACACACACACACACACACACACACACACACACACACACACACACACACACACAACCGATTACATAATCCCCCCCCCCCCCCGGTCTCTGGCCCCAGGCAGGTATACAAAGTAACTGTCTAACGAATGTATGTATTAGTTTTGAGCAGCTTCTGGATACAGTGGGAACTAAATAGAAAACAACCTTAAAGCAATGGTTTGATGGTTTGAACAAGTTACTAAATGTATTATATTTGGATGTAAAAAAAAATCTATAATCATGATATCTACAAATCATGATAATGTTGGAAGTAGAAAGAGTTGATGAAAATAATCTTTTGCTGATTATCATGAACCAACCAAAACTTCGTTTGGACTCCAAAACTGCACAATTATTGTATAAAGTAAAAAAAATAAGATGCTTCCAGACTGTATCCAAAGTTGTTTCAAATTAGAATGAGTCAGTATGAACTCAAAGAAATTTGCATGCCGTCAAAAACAAAAGATTAGAACAAATGCAAAACAAAGATGTATATCAGTCAAAGGAGTTAAAGGTCCCATGCATTATATATTGCCTTTTTCAGTGATTAGCATGTTTTCCTAGCAATTGGGGATTATATCAATGTGGTCCGTGTCGTTAATTATCATATTGATTCATCAGTCTAGTCTCGAGTTCACGAGATCCTCCCTCACTCAACTAAGCTGTTCTGATTTGACAGTTTTGCTGACGTTAATATAGCACTGATTTGCATAACTAACTCCCCCTCTATGGTTGACAGCGACAGCAGAACAAGTGGAAAATCTTCACTTCCTCAAACAGAGCGCGGCAGATAGTGTAACCCGACACTTCCTCAAACGAGAAAGTGCTCGACTGCGACTCTGCGAGGGAGAGAGAGAGATAGAGAGGGAGAGAGGGAGAGATAGAGCGGGACCCGTCTTCTCTCACACACGCAGTGTTTACACAGTGCTCCGTGCCTCTGTGTGTCCCTCTCTCTCTCTCCCTCTCTATCTCTCTCTCTCCCTCGCAGTCGAGCACCAGCATATCACTGTAATATCTTTGCGCATGCTCCCACACGCACACCCGTATTCCGATCCGTACAATAATAATCACAGGGGTATATATTGTCATTTGAAACAAGTTACCAATGCATTGTCCCGTGGGATTATGCCCCCCCCCCCCCCCCCCCGCGGCGAAATTAATTAGTATCCCCCTCAGTCTCTCTCTATCTCTCTCTGTGCCAGTCGCAGACTGTGTGGATGACTGTCACTCAAAGTGCTCATGGGCGGAGCCAGGCCAACACAGCCTGAAATCCAAAGTGAGAAAAATGTGGCTTTTGAGTACTAGAAATATAAAACAATGATTTTTTTTTTTATAAAAGCTTACAGATGTGTTCAATAGACTCACAGGAATTGTGTAAAGTTGCCCAAATAGTGCTAGGAATAGCAATGCATGTCCCCTTTAATTTATGGAAAGTTTTGAAAAATAAATGACCAAACAGACACACACACACACATAAAATACACTTAATAGATTAGAAAAACATTTAGAAAATATAAAACTCATATATGGACACTTCATATATATATATGAATTTTGTTTGGAACTTTTGGGTATATATAAAATACATTATTCCTAATGCTATGCTGAAGCACTTTTTTTTTTTTTACCTCTTTTCTTATCAACTGTATTACATAAACATCTAAAATACTGGGTTAACTTAACTTTGTCTATTTTGCTGCTGTCTAATATTGTATGCCTAATTTTATGTCTGCATTGCTCTTGATCTGCCAATTTTGTGCTCATTTTATGTCTTTTTATTTATTTTTTACTGCTGTGAAGCACTTTGAGCTGCACATATACATAAGAATATCTCTCCTGGGAGCTCCAGTAGCTCACCACGTACCGCGAGTGCTATTTCAGCGCCGTGGACAACCGTGCTCGTCACGGATCTGGGGCTGAGCGAGTTAGAATCCCGGACTGCAGCCGTGCCTTTCCCAGAGTGTCTTCCCCCCCATCTGAACCCTTTCAGCCTGCTTCTGTCGGTCGAACTTGACCAAGTATAAATGCGATAAACGTATAAAAGAGCCAGGGAAATGGCCAAAGTAAAAAAAAAGAAAAAAAATATCTCTCCTTTTTTTTTTTTTTTTTTCATTTAATTTAATTCAGTGTATGAATCTAAAGGGATCTGTACAACATAATAAATGTAAACAGGGTAATGTTAGGTGAAATAAGCTTCAGCCTACACCTTTTCACTCAGTATAAACTTGCTTTGGTTTGTCACTGTTTAAAAAAGAACAACTATAACTTATTAATTATCTATTTACATGTGTATTTGAGCTGTATAAGATTGAAAATTACTTAAATAAACTAAACTAAACACAAGTACACACATGTGTACACACACACACACACACACACACACACACACACACACACACACACTTTAATACTTTATTTGGTTCCACAAATTATATTACATAAACAGGGAATCAAATGTATCGGGGCCAAGCAGCACTGAACACTTAAGGGTACACATAGCACCTCCTTCTCCACGTGGCTAAGCTGCCAATAATAGCTGAGACAGAGCAATATTTGGCAATTTGTTTGGCTTTTCTTTTAGACATTGCAGCAATTCTCAGACCGGTCATGGTGGATTTGTGTACATGGCCAAGACTTCCGAACACAAGTACACCATATCTACACCTATACCCAAGGTCAGTCATCACACTGAGCAGTGGTTGGTATTTGATATACTTGTCCCGGAAGGCCTGGTCCATGTACAGATCAAAGGTACAGCCTACTTCTATGACCAGCACCTCTCCGTGGCTGGTGTCAACAAAAACAACGTCCGGTGTATTGGGTATGTTAGCAAAAACATTGTTGGTAAGGCCAAACCACTCTGGTTTCACTCTGGCATGTTTGTACATTGTTGCACTAGATGGTGATATGTTCCGTAACACACACACACACACACACACACACACACACACACACACACACACACACACACACACACACACACACACACACACACACACACACACACACACACACACACACACACACACACACACACACACACACACACACACACACACACACACACACACACACACACACACACACACACACACACACACACACACACACACACACACACACACACACACACACACACACACACACACACACACACACACACACACACACACACACACACACACACACACACACACACACACACACACACACACACACACACACACACACACACACACACACACACACACACACACACACACACACACACACACACACACACACACACACACACACACACACACACACACACACACACACACACACACACACACACACACACACACACACACACACACACACACACACACACACACACACACACACACACACACACACACACACACACACACACACACACACACACACACACACACACACACACACACACACACACACACACACACACACACACACACACACACACACACACACACACACACACACACACACACACACACACACACACACACACACACACACACACACACACACACACACACACACACACACACACACACACACACACACACACACACACACACACACACAACACACACACACACACACACACACACACACACACACACACACACACACACACACACACACACACACACACACACACACACACACACACACACACACACACACACACACACACACACACACACACACACACACACACACACACACACACACACACACACACACACACACACACACACACACACACACACAACACACACACACACACACACACACACACACACACACACACACACACACACACACACACACACACACACACACACACACACACACACACACACACACACACACACACACACACACACACACACACACACACACACACACACACACACACACACACACACACACACACACACACACACACACACACACACACACACACACACACACACACACACACACACACACACACACACACACACACACACACACACACACACACACACACACACACACACACACACACACACACACACACACACACACACACACACACACACACACACACACACACACACACACACACACACACACACACACACACACACACACACACACACACACACACACACACACACACACACACACACACACACACACACACACACACACACACACACACACACACACACACACACACACACACACACACACACACACACACACACACACACACACACACACACACACACACACACACACACACACACACACACACACACACACACACACACACACACACACACACACACACACACACACACACACACACACACACACACACACACACACACACACACACACACACACACACACACACACACACACACACACACACACACACACACACACACACACACACACACACACACACACACACACACACACACACACACACACACACACACACACACACACACACACACACACACACACACACACACACACACACACACACACACACACACACACACACACACACACACACACACACACACACACACACACACACACACACACACACACACACACACACACACACACACACACACACACACACAGAGGGCCGGACTGGGGAAATAATTCATACCGGGAGATATAGCACAAAATATAGCCCCAGTCAGGCCACTTTTTAAGCAGGGGGTCTGGGGGTCCCCCACCAGGAAATGTTTTGTTACAAAGACTTAATTTCCTGCATTCTGGTGAATTCTAGTGCATGTGAATCACAAACTAATGAGCCAACAATTGCTTAGTACAATGTACTGTTATGAACCTCAAATAAAACTGGTGTGGCACTAGCAATGCTACTCTCTCCACCTTCAAAAAGAAAAAAGCAAGAGCACAACATATTTTTCTATTTACTATTATAATACAGTTAACCACTCTCTCCACCTATTCAAACAGAGCAAGAGCACAATACCATATTCACTTTACTGATGCACTACCCATCAACAGTTAAAATAGCCCTTTACACAAACATTAAATAACAGACCTTTCATTACAATACTATAATAACAGTAGCCACTGCCAGAATAGTGACACATGTATCGTGTGTGGTGAGCACACGCATGCATGCACAACGAAGACAGAAGATTGTGTTGTCTCAATTATTTTAACTATAAAATTTGCTCAAAGTATGAGCTCACTGACTGAAATTTCCAACAAAAATCATCAATTGTCAAATAATATTGATCACATTAACTAGACTATGTTTTTGAGGAAATTAGAAAGGGAACAACAACTTAACCCTTGTGTCTGCTCAGATTCTTATTTTTTTGATAACTTTGCAGTGATTATGTTTGTAGCCAATATATGTGGCAAAGGTGTGTAATCTTTTTTTTCTTTTTTCTTTTATCTTTTCCCCCTCCTTTTTGTTTTTGTAATGTCAGATTTAACAACTCCTTTCAGAAAAGTGGGAGTATTTCATTTTTAATCTGAAGTTGAATAAAATATTTATGGAAAAGAAAGTGGGAAATTATTTCAACATATAATCTTTTTATGGCGTTTTTCAATTTAGTCCCCTAATATGGTAAGAGTATAACACTTTAGTTTTCAGACACAAGGGTTAAATTATTTATTTGTTTCTTGGCAGATTTAACATTGGACTTTTGACAGGGGAGATGATGCATTGCATGGTAACGTTAGCTAGCTAACATCCACATGTTTATTTTTATCACTGACTAACCTGCTGGTTCCTTGACCTTGGTGCAAGAAAACATTTGATAAATGTTGCCGGATTTAGCAGCATCTCCTGTAAGGGCCTTTCTTTTTCTTTGTTTTATCCCTCTCTCCTCCACCCTTTCTCTTTCTTCCACTGTCCATCTTGACATCAACGTTAATTGACTTTCGCTCTACTGTATCTCTCCAGAGTCCCTCACTACCTGGCTCACTGCCTGGCTGTTATTCTGCATCTGAGTGCCATCTGCCATTCCATTCGCCGCCTCCGCTGTCAATCAGTTGTATCGCCTGGTCCTGCCTCCACCAATCACAAGCGGCAGCACGGCTCCATTTGTGTGTGTGTGATCCGCGAGAGGGAGAGAGTCAGATAGTTCTCCAACTCTGTCGCAGACAGTGAAATCCTGGTTGTTCCCCACCCACCTAGGTTATCTAACTATCGCGCCGCCACAACTAGAAACAATGGCCTGGCAAATAATAATAAAAAAAAAAAAAAAAAAAAAAAAAAAAAAAAAAAAAAAAAAAATAATAATAATAATAATAATAATAATAATAATAATAATAATAATAATAATAATAATAATAATAATAATAATAATAATAATAATAATAATAATAATTATTATTATTATATAACTTTTTTATTTTTTTTAATCTGTGCAATCCCGGTGCTCCCAATGGCCAGTCCGGGCCTGCACACACACACACACACACATTTGGACCAGCAAGCGATATTTGTTGGCAGTGTCTCTACAGTTCCACCAGCTCATAATATACCATGTGCATCCTTTCCTCAACACTTGAGTCGTAGCATCTGAACTCGTTCTATGTCTTCTGTGGAGCCAGGGTCCGCGGCTGCATTGATCCATCGTAAAACAGGAGGTAAAACAGACCGAAAGTATTACTGTCTGTTAAATTACAACCTGGCAAAATAGTGTGTTTGTAGAAACAACAGCTTCGCTAATAGGGCGGTGACGTATCTGTCCGTTTAAAAAGGTTCTTCAAAACGGACACAGATCTGGCAGAGACAGACACGTCACCAGCCCCGTCCAACTGTAAATGTAATTAAATGTAATTAAAGACAGACGTAGACAGACAGACACCAAGGATCAATGCAGTCGGGCCCTTTCTTGTCTGTGGCTTCTGTAGGTCGTAGAGTCATACGAAGGCAAATCTGATACATGTTAAATACTCATATTTAAAGGAACACTCCAACATTTTCCCAGAGTCCGACAAGAAGATCGACATCAATTTCATCTCCTCGTGTCAGTTTTGGAGTTGTCGGAAGTTGTGTTTCTTCACTTTTGACGGAACTAAGCTAGTCGATCCCTACCTCTTCCAGTCATTGTGCTAAGCTAGGCTAGCAGGCACCTGGACCTCTCTCTCTCTCTGGGGACTACCAGATAGAGAAGAAATTAAACTGATGTCAATGTTCTTGTCTGACTCTGGGGAAGATGGCAATGTAGTGTATTTCCCCCAAATGTTGGATTTAATGAAAAATTAAATGCTTTTAATTTCCTATTCGTAACACGTCCACTTTTCAGTGACTCAGGAGGTAGAGCAGTGGTCTGCTTTTCCACTCTTCCACTAAATAATCTTCCTTGCCTATATTACTACCTATACTAATATGTCTACTATGCACTCAACACTGTAGCACCCAAGTTTCAACACTGTTTGATGAACATTGTTACTCAGCTGAAAGAGTTGTACCCTTCCTGCTGACCTGTCGTACAGAACTTGTAAGTTGCGTTGGATAAAAGCGTCAGCTAAATGACAAAATGTATGTAAATGTCTGGTAGTCGGAAGGTTCCCGATTCGATTCCCGCTCCTCCCGGGCAACGCGTCAGAGTGTCCTTGAGCAAGACACTTAACCCCTAACTGCTCTCGATGAGCAGGTTGGCACCTTGCATGGTCGCCTCCGCTGTCAGTGGGTAAAATTTGAGGAACAAAAATGTACAGAGAGAGAGAGAGAGAGAGAGAGAGAGAGAGAGAGAGAGAGAGACAGAGAGAGAGAGAGAGCGAGAGACAGAGAGAGAGAGAGAGCGAGAGAGAGACATATACTTCCCACAAATTGCAAACACCCAAAGAGACTTTGAAAACATGTAAAATAACTCATAACTCCCATACCTACTGGGAGAAATACAACAATGTGCAAACACAGCAGCAATTCCGTGATAACACAGCCAATATTAACGAATACACTGAAACGGTGCTTGACTTTGTCTGTACTCTGGTAGAAGAAACAATCCCCTCTACCACAATTAGAATCTACCCAAATCAAAAGCCCTGGGTAGATAAATCCGTCTGTGAGGCTCTGAAAGTGCGCACCTCAGCCTACAACACCGGGCTTGTGACAGGCAACATGGATGAACACAAGACGGCAAGATACAACGTCAGGAGAGCAGTAATAGAGGCAAAATGGCGTTATAGGGATAAAGTTGAACTTCAGTTTGAACAGGCTGACTCTAGAGGTATGTGGCAGGGCCTCAGAACAATGACAGATTACAAAGGCACCTCCCTCAAACTGAACAGTGACATCTCCTTAGCAAATGATCTCAATACCTTCTATGCGAGGTTTGAGGCTGTGAATAACAACACCAGCCTACAAGCCACGGCAATGGGGGGGGGGGGGGGGTCTGCTGATGGAGACTCAGTGTTCACCTGTGTGAAGAAGTCCACCATCATCCCTGTACCCAAAAAATCTACGCCCGCTTGCCTCAACGACTACCGCCCTGTAGCTCTCACCTCCATAGCCATGAAGTGCTTTGAGAAGCTAGTGAAGGGCTACATCTGTTCCTCCCTCCCCATCAACCTGGACCCCCTGCAATTTGCATACCACCCTAACAGGTCCACGGAGGACGCCATAGCCCATGTGCTGCACACAGCAGCATCACACCTGGACAAGAGGCAGGGGAACTATGTGAGAATGCTGTTCATCGACTACAGCTCAGCATTCAATACCATAGTCCCCTCCAAACTCATAGCCAAGCTCAGGGACCTGGGCTTGAACTATGACCTCTGCCAGTGGGTCTTGGACTTCCTGACGGGCATACCCCAGGTGGTAAGAGCAGGCAACTGCACCTCCTCATCCATCACGCTCAACATAGGGGCCCCCCAGGGCTGTGTTCTGAGCCCCCTCCTCTACTCCCTGTACACACATGACTGCGTGGCACAGCGGTCATCAAATTTGCTGATGACACAGTAGTGGTGGGCCTGATCTCTGCCAACGACGAGAGGGCCTACCTGGAAGAGGTAGAGAATCTGTCACAGTGGTGTCAGGAGAACTGCCTCTCCCTGAACGTCAGCAAAACAAAAGAGATGATTGTGGACTTCAGGAGGTCGGGGGTCAAGGACTACAGCCCCTCAGCATCGACGGGGCAACGGTTGAGAGAGTGAACAGTTTCAAGTACCTCGGAGCCCACATATCCGAGGACTTGACATGGACCAACACATTGACAGTGTTGTGAAGAAGGCACGACAACGCCTCTACTTCCTCAGGCGCCTAAGGAAGTTCCAAGTCAGTCAGAAGATCCTTAAGAACTTCTACTCATGTACAATAGAGAGCATCCTGACTGGTAACATCACCTCCTGGTTTGGGAATAGCACTGAACAAGACCGTAGCAGACTACAAAGAGTGACACGTTCAGCCGAACGCACAATTGGAGGGGGGCTTCCCACCATCCAGAACATTTACAACAAGCGGTGCAGGGGTAAGGCTAAGAGAATCATCAAGGACTCCAGCCACCCGAACAACTGCCTCTTTGAACTGCTGCAGTCAGGCAAGCGATACCGGAGTCTTAAGGCGAGCACAGAAAGACTCAGAAGAAGCTTCTATCCCCAGGCCATCAGGCTGCTCAACGAACAATAAACACTATGCAACAACCATCAAATGCACACAGCACACACACCCACACGCACACACTCACTTAAACAAACAACACACTGCAGCACCCACTCTCCACACTTTAGATCACCTAAACACACTTTACACTTTATATTTATTGGTAAAGGATTTGCACTACAACTCGTACACCTTACTGTAAATTGTACCTAAATTGTACCTCATCCATTTCTGCTTTGCACTATATAGTATTGGATATTAGTACATTGCATAGTATATTGTATATTGTATGGTAACTCAGTTACTTCTATTCTGCATCGAACATTGTACATATGTCTATACTGAACACTATGACCTCTATTTTTACTTCTATTTTACATGCTATACTATTTTATTCATACTTATCTTGTCTAGCACAGTCTCTGGAGCGTAACAGTAAGAAGCATTTTGTATAAAAGTATTCTGTACTTCTGTATGACAACTATTAAAGAAACTTGAAACTTGAACTTGAAGATGTGTGAGCTGCTGTGACAAGAAAAGGACATCCAACGGAATACAACCACATAAGACTGTTAATCACACAACAAATGCCTTCTGTACTGTACTGATTTCTTCTGATTTCTCTGTTTGATTGTTTTGTTTTGTTTGGCTTTGGCAATGTAAACGTATGTTTCCCATGTCAATAAAGCCCATTTGAATGAATTGAATTGAGAGAGAGAGAGAGAGAGAGAGAGAGAGAGAGAGAGAGAGAGAGAGAGAGAGAGAGAGAGAGAGAGAGAGAGAGAGAGAGAGAGAGAGAGAGAGAGAGAGAGAGAGAGAGAGAGAGAGAGAGAGAGAGAGAGAGAGAGAGAGAGACTCACCGTGGCAGACAGAGAGTCGGGGGTTTAGTACAGGAGGCACATTGAGTGCAGCTGTGGGGAACATCTGCACAGATACGCGCCACTAGATAGTATATTATCTCCTGAAATATTGAACCTTTTTACTGCTGTGGAATATTAAGCAGCTAAATAACAGCTGTCATTAATATCCCTTCATTTGAAATGCAAAGCTGATCAAAAACAAAATTTCATTCCGGGCATATCAAAAGGGGAAAGCGGCAAGGCCTCACCGACCGAGAGTAGTAGTAGTAGCTACATCTGGACGCCGATTCAAGGCCCTTGTAAAATATAGACTGCTAAATATAGACTGCTGATAAAGAGAAGTCTCGCATGTTGCAGCAAGAAGCGGTTGAAATACCATGAAGACTATCGATGACTCCGACGTTGCGTACACCTAAACACTACCGGCCTGTATCTGACTTTATTACGGATCACAACAGAGGGAAGTGTCATCCTTCAGGGGGGGGGGGAAAGCCTGTATTTCCCATCTATCTCTCCCGGAGCGAACACTGCTGTGTTTGAAACACTTCACACTGAATTAAACTGAAGTGAGAGAGCCCACTCTTCGGGGGTAAGAGGGGTGCTTCTTTCCACTCCAGCGCTGGGTGATAAATCTATACAACCCCCCGCCCCCCCCGTTTTTCCTCGCTCTTCTCTTTTTATAAGCGTTTTTCTCCTCCTCCTCCTCCTCCTCGCCAGGCGTCCGCCGCTGCGATAACCGCAATGGAGAACACCTCAGGTTTTCCCTTTTTTGTGACGTCCTTCCGTGTCCCAGAGTTATTCTGGTCCGGTCTGAGCGCTCGGTGGCCTCTGCAACGTGTCTACATGATGAATATGATTCCCATTCTGCTCTGGCAAATAAAATGAATGCCGTTTAGTTTTTTTTTCTTTTTTTGGCGCCAGTTGTCCAATCATGCATTAAAAGTAGAGGCCTAATGAACGTTTCCAGCAGTCGGAATTACTGTAACAAGGGTGTCATTTATAACCGTGTCAGCGAAGTCGACGAAGACTGATTTAATACTGTGCGCCGCTATGCACAGGAATAGGCCCATCGTGTCACAATGACTTGGGTTCAATTGGATGGGTTAGGAGCCAGGTTTAGGGAAAATATTCGACAATCGACACCAATTTACATGACCTTAAGCCACTTCTCATTGTATATTTCCATAGGATATGGCCTGTTTAATGAAAGACCACGCAAGTTCATACCCAGGAAGTGCCAGCTATAGCTGAGCGTAACTTCGACTAAACGTGTTGCATGAACGTTTAAAGCAATGAATTCCAACGCAAACAACATTGTTTGAGACCGAGTGTGTCGATTCAAACGTCGGCGGTCGCCATTGTTGTTCTCTGAATGAACTAAAGAACTATTTGTATGAATGAATAGAGACCGTTTAGTATGGACTGAGGAATTATACCTTTGGATAAGGACACCTGTCAATGGGGATATTTGTTAAAAGGTTTTTAAAAGTATGGGAACCCATAACCAATCGAAGATTGCGTAACTTTGAATTTCATCACACAGCCTGCTGCAAACTACACTGAAGTTTAACCCTGCAACTACGCTAAACAGTTTAACCCTGCAACTACACTGAAGTTTAACCCTGCAACTACGCTAAACAGTTTAACCCTGCAACTACGCTAAACAGTTTAACCCTGCAACTACGCTAAACAGTTTAATCCTGCAACTAAACTGAAGTTTAATCCTGCAACTACACTAAACAGTTTAATCCTGCAACTACGCTGAACAGTTTAACCCTGCAACTACGCTAAACAGTTTAATCCTGCAACTACGCTAAACAGTTTAACCCTGCAACTACGCTGAACAGTTTAACCCTGCAATTAAACTGAAGTTTAATCCTGCAACTACGCTAAACTGTTTAATCCTGCAACTACGCTGAACAGTTTAACCCTGCAACTACACTGAACAGTTTAACCCTGCAACTACACTGAACAGTTTAACCCTGCAACTACGCTGAACAGTTTAACCCTGCAACTACACTGAACAGTTTAACCCTGCAACTACACTGAACAGTTTAACCCTGCAACTACGCTGAACAGTTTAACCCTGCAACTACGCTGAACAGTTTAACCCTGCAACTACGCTGAACAGTTTAACCCTGCAACTACGCTGAACAGTTTAACCCTGCAACTACACTGAACAGTTTAATCCTGCAACTACACTGAACAGTTTAACCCTGCAACTACGTTGAACAGTTTAACCCTGCAACTACGCTGAAGTTTAACCCTGCAACTACGCTGAAGTTTAACCCTGCAACTACGCTGAAGTTTAACTGCTTAACAGCGTAACAGGTTTTAATGGAGTTGCTTCATTTCTGCTGTATTTTCTGAGGGGAAAAGGAGCTCTGAAGCTGTGGATGAGATAAAGTGACAGGAAGGTTGCTGATGGAGATAAGATAAGATAAGATAAAATATGATAAGATGTTCCTCTATTGATCCCCTTGGGCGTTTGGTGTCATAGCAGCATGGGGAGGGGGGGTACAGGTATGGGCAGGGTAATAGAAGAAAGACATAAATAATATTGCTGCTATAGGCAATACAATTTGATCTGAATATAAAAATATGAGAAAAATAAACACTGTAAACAATAGAATTTTATCTGAATATAAAAATATGAGGAAAAATAAACAGTGTAGACAAAGGTGGAGATGAGGGTATGTACAGTATGCCCCATCCGTTATAATATGTTACAATCAAATAAATATAGATTAATAAAAATTGCAATAGATCAATAGATAAATAAATAAATACATAAATAAATACATAAATAAATACATAAATAAATAAATACATAAATAGTACATAAATATGAATTAATCTGAATATAAACTAAGAGTAAAGGTAAACAGTAAGGTGCAGGTGAGGGTCTGTACTCTGGCATAATATATGGCATATTATAGTGGGTTAAACTGTTCAGCGTAGTTGCAGGGTTAAACTGTTCAGCGTAGTTGCAGGGTTAAACTGTTCAACGTAGTTGCAGGGTTAAACTGTTCAGCATAGTTGCAGGGTTAAACTGTTCAGCGTAGTTGCAGGGTTAAACTGTTCAGTGTAGTTGCAGGGTTAAACTGTTGGACCTGATGTAAACCCTGATGTAAACAAGACAAACGTCTTTCTCAGGTCTGCATCCCCTTAACAATTGTGTGTATTGAGCCGTACTGTATTGTACCCATTCTGCAATCTGTTAAATAAAGTTTTCATTCATTCATTCATCGTAGTTGCAGGGTTAAACTGTTCAGCGTAGTTGCAGGGTTAAACTGTTCAGTGTAGTTATATTATATAGGATTTGGTGGTTAAGAGTCAGGCACACTTAGTGGTCAGAGGTCAGACATTCCTAATAGTTCTCCGGTTCTGCAGCCGTTAGTTAACCCTTTCACTATCACACTACAGAAGGTTAACTCTTTCACTACCACACTACAGACGGTTAACCCTTAACCGTCTGTAGTGTGGTAGTGAATGGGTTAACCGTCTGTAGTGGTAGTGAAAGGGTTAACCGTCTGTAGTGTGGTAGTGAAAGGGTTAACCTTCTGTATTGTCGCAGTGAAAGGGTTAACCCTTTGGTAGTGTGGTAGTGAAAGGGTTAATACAAGTGTCGTTCTCCCTTCCCGCACCAACAACCGCCATGGAGCAGTTGAGCAAGGCACTAGACATCAAACCGCATCAGTGGAGCTGCTCAGTGGCCAACCGTTTCAGACTGTGGTTATTATAGGCCGTGGTTATGCTCGCTAGTTCATACATTAATCACAATAATTCTGATGGTAGAATGTAAAGGCGTGCGCAAGAACAAACTACAAGTCCTTCCTTATCCTGAGACTAATCTGTATGATGACATAAAGAATGATTATGATGAATGGAAGGAGGTGGAAAGTAGATCTGAAGTTGGATAACCCGCAATTTGTTATCTAAAACAATGGAACATAAATCAAATACATAATTCAGCAAGCATTCAGCAGACTTCCCCAGGGCAGGGATACGCTAATAAACTGTTTGACACTCACTAGCCCTTAAAGGTTTGTATATATAGGCCACTAAAAGCCCTACATCTGTATGCTGACCCTGTATGACAGCGAGATCATGCCCTTGGAGGTCAGGCAGCGCCAAGGTATTTCTTTTTAAATGTGATATCTTTATACAATTGTAATAAAATGAGTGGAAATCCAGAGCAGTTTTGATAGAGTGTGATTTACAATAAAAATATGAAATCAATCAAAATCAGTGGAATTGAAATGTTAGCATAATGTATTGCCTTATTTGTAACACAATGTTATAAACTTGATTGTAATAAATAAATCTGTTTACCTGTGTTTGATTGATTGATTGATTGATTGAAAAGTTTATTAACAGATTGCAGAATGGGTACAGTACAGTACAGCTCAATACATACAATTGTTAAGGGGATGCAGACCAGAGAAAGACTTTCGTCTTGTTTACATCAGGGTCCCCCATTTTCAATTCATCATAACATATATGACATACATGACATACAGATAGACAGTACTGCTACATCTATACATTTATGACATATCAGATTTGCAAATACAGTACTGTTTGTGATACAAAAGTGTCCAGAAAAGGAGTGTATATACATTTGGCGTAGAAACTGTACATTGGAGGAGGTTGGGTGTGTGGGGTGGGGTTGGGTGGGTTGGGTGAGGGCTGTACATTGGGGGTGGGGGGGGGGGTGGGGGGGGGGGGGGGTTGGGTAGGGGACACACACACATTTTACACTGTACATTGGAATATTGACAAAGCCTTACTTGGTCATTTACTGTACAACTAGGTTAGGACATTTGTAGGGGCCAGTTTCGAATTGCAGTCTCACGTAGGTGTTTTTTGAGAGTGTTTTTGAAAGTGGGTAGTGATTCACATTCCTTTACAGCTTTAGGTAGGGCGTTCCACATTGATGTGGCATAATTGCGAAACGTGTTTAGTCCCTTGTTTGAGCCGAATCTGGGTTTTACATGATTTGTGGAGCTCCCTCTGGTGTTGTGATCGTGGTATTCACTGACCTTTGGGAAGTATTTTGACATGTACATGGGTACCTTGGTCGCGTAGTGTATCTTGTAGACCAGGCCCATTGCAAGTTGCTGTACTCGGTCGTCTACTCTAAGCCATCCTAGGTTGTCAAAGTGGGCAGGGGTGAGGTGGGTTCTAGGAGTCAGGTCAAGTAGTAGTCTGACTAGCTTGTTTTGAGATGTTTGTAATTTGTTTTTTAGTGCCTTTGAGGTGCTTTGGTACCATGAGGTGCAAGCATAGTCGTAGTACCCTTGAATGAGTGCTCCTGCTAGAGTCTTCAGGGTATTCTTGTTTACCAGAGAGGAGATCCGGTACAAGAATCGCGTTCGTTGGTTGACTTTTTTTATTACATTGGATGCCATTTTGTCACAGGAAAGATTAGCCTCTAGGATGGAACCCAGGTAGGTAATTTCATCTTTCCTTGTGATGATATTGTCACCCACTGTAACCGAGAAGCCGTCGGTCTTGCTGAGTTTGTTATTTGAACCGAAGAGAATGGACTCTGTTTTGCCCATGTGTAATGATAGTTTGTTGTCGGCGAGCCATATGCAGATTTTGCCTAGTTCCGAGCTGAGGGCTTTTTCAACCTGTAACTTGTTCTTGTCAGAGACCAGCAGGGCTGAGTCGTCCGCAAACAGGAACAAGTTGCAGTCACAAGCTGACGACATGTCATTTGCATAAATTAGGAATAGTAGCGGTCCTAGTATGCTTCCTTGTGGAACACCACAGCTCACTGTGAGGGGGGGGGATAGGGTACCGTTTACTTCCACCATCTGTTCCCTCCCCTCCAGTTGGGATTGTATCCAGCTCACTGATAAACTATCAAAACCAAAGTAAACAAAGTATTTTCCCCGGCAAACTTTGATCAGTATAGAATATCATGGCCAAAGAAAATCTATTCAGCAATGATAACCTGACCACAATGTGGGCTATAACACAACAAGGTACTCATGTTAAAACATTTCACAGAACTTCAAATAATGTTTTTTAAGGTAGATGGCATTACCTTGACATTATCCATGATCTCCTCAAGGTCTGTGGGATAATTTGAAGATTTTGATTATTTTACCATTTGTATAGCTTTGTAAAATAGTATACTTAGAGGTGTTTCATTATTTCCCTCACAAAATTATAACATCATGATAAAACCATCAATCACAATGCATTAAGAATTGGGATTATAATCAATTTGTGGCTCAGATTAAAACACTGTATTTTGTGGTCCAGAAACAACATTACCAGCCATTCTAATCGTTCTCCTTATTACGTAATGTGTCATTCATTACATGAAAAGTGGTTGTGATGTCAATGTGGAAACGTACAGTTTAACCCTTTCACTACCACACTACAGACAGTTAACCCTTTCACTGCCACACTACAGATGGTTAACCCTTTCACTACCACACAACATAAGGTTACCCCTTTCACTACCACACTACATAAGGTCCCCCCCAGGGCTGTGTTCTGAGCCCCCTGCTGTATTCACTCTACACACATGACTGTGTAAGTTCAGCTCCAACTCCATAGTGAAGTTTGCGGACGACACAGTGGTGGTGGGGCTGATCTCTGACAACGACGAGAAGGCCTACCGGGAGGAGGTTGATGCACTGGCACGCTGGTGTCAGGACAACAGCCTGCTCCTAAACATTGGTAAAACCAAGGAGCTGATCGTGGATTTTAGGAGAACACAGCAGGGGACACACACACCACTGTGGATAAACGGGGCTACCGTGGACAGGGTGAGCAGCCTTAAGTACCTGGGGGTCCACATCTCAGAAGACCTGACATGGACAACACACATAGACTCAGTCGTAAAGAAGGCGAAGCAGCGCCTCTACCACCTGAGACAGTTAAGGAAGTTCAGAGTATCGGGGAAGATACTCCAGTCCTTCTACTCCGGAGCTGTAGAGAGCATCTTGACTGGAAACATCACTGCCTGGTATGGAAACAGCACAGCACAGGACAAGAAGGCGTACTACGGGTATTGCACTACTACCCATGCAGGTCTTATATAACAAGAGGTGCAAATCCTGCAGAATAATGAAAGACCCTCACCACCCCAACAACAGCCTATTCAAGCTGCTGCGGTCAGGCAAACGCCTGTGCACACCAGCAACTAGGACAGAGAGACTTCGGCTCAGCTTCTTCCCCCAGGCCATCAGAGTCTTGAACACTGAACTCTCCACACACAAGCACACATGAGCACACACACAACACACATACTGTATACGCTCACACACTAACAGTCATTTTAGCATGAACACACACACACACACATGCTGCACACGCTCACACTCAACGGTCACTTTACACAATGAAAAGGTCACTTAAAAAAAAAAACTGTAGATTGTATAGTATAGTATTGTATAGTAGTGTACATAAGACCCAGTGCCTCATCCGTAGCTAACATTGTATTGCACTATCGCAGGACCTTGGTCTTTTACCATGCTTTTTGTAAACTTTATGTAGCTGTTATGTCTTATTCTTATTACTTGTATTATTGCACAAATGTCTTATTCATATTACTTGTATTATTATTGCACAATCGCTGTGGGCATGACCACCCGCATTTCACTGTATGCTTGTATGCCGTGACAAATAAAACTCTTGACTTGACTTGACTTGACCCTTTCACTACCACACTACAGACAGTTAACCCTTTCACTACCACACTACAGACAGTTAACCCTTTCACTACCACACTACAGACGGTTAAGGCTTAACCTTCTATATTGTGGTAGTGAAAGGTTAACCTTCTGTAGTGTGGTAGTGAAAGGTTAACCTTCTGTAGTGTCGTAGTGAAAGGTTAACCTTCTGTAGTGTGGTAGTGAAAGGTTAACCTTCTGTAGTGTGGTAGTGAAAGCGTTAACCCTTTGTAGTGTGGTAGTGAAAGGTTAACCTTCTGTAGTGTGGTAGTGAAAGGTTAACCTTCTGTAGTGTGGTAGTGAAAGCGTTAACCCTTTGTAGTGTGGTAGTGAGCGGGTTAAAGAGATCTGTCATTCCAGTAGTTGACCGGCTTAACTCCCAGAAATGCTGTCTAATGCTTTTACATTAGATCAAAGGCAAGGCCATGTCCAACACACAGTTTGAGAGTGAATCAATAAACGTCAGGGTGCCGGTTGGTTCTGTGGGATGGCAGGATGACAGCTCTCTGCACAGACTTGGCACGCGGCATGCAGGAGGAATTGGGTAAACTTGAATCTGCTTGGGACTCCGGTGGTGCCAGTGGGGGTAGGGGTGTTGTGTGGGGGGGGTAGAGGGGAGCGGGAGGGGTGCTCCGGGGGGGGGAACAGGGAGACACAGGAGGGGAATGATGGACGGCTCACACGCCAGCCATTGTGAGAAAATTATAGCGAGGTGAAGCCAGCTAAGGCAGCGTGGCGGCCGGCCAAAGGCCTGGAAGAACAAAGGCCCAGGATCCCTGTGTGTGAGTGAGCCCCGGCCTTGCCCCACGGAGCCCCAAACGTTCATATTTACATGCGACGCTGAAGAGTTAATTGCGGTGAATTCCTGCGCTGGGTGCAAAGTGGGGGCCTGTTGTTGCTTTATTTTACATAACAAACACGCTGTTCCTAGCCCACCCTCCTCCTCCGCCTCCAAGGAACTTGGACCGAAGATGAGAAAGAGAGGGGATTTGAGCACTTGCTATTCAAGAGCTTGATTCCGACTGTGATACGCTATACTTGAGGCTAACGTAAACACGCTGCTGAGCGACTGTGTGAAAAATCACGATTCAAAGGATAGAAGCACAAATACTGAATACTTTGGGAATAATGAGCTTATCATCGAGGCAGATTTGGGAAATTTATTACGAAGGAAAACGTCTTGGGGGAGAAAGGAGCTAAGTAATGGGTGCTTACATTTAGTTTGGGGTAATCTTTGGGGCTTTGGAGTTGAGACTAACCACTGCCTTGTTCACCCGTTCACTACCACACTACCAAAGGGTTAACCCTTTCACTGCGACAATACAGAAGGTTAACCCTTTTCACCACCGACGCGACAAAGGGTTAACCCTTTCACAACCACACTACAGAAGGTTAACCCTTTCACTACCACACTGTGTATAGTGTGGTAGTGAAAGGGTTAATTGTCTACAGAAGACATCCGTGTTCCATACATTCCTCACGATTACACTGTGATCGTTGAGAGAATGATTTGTATTTGATTTTGCGGTTCTCCGGAAATGTTCATGTGTGCTTTTCAAGGTACGGGTGCCCCTTAAAAATAGAATAAAAAATATTTATATAAATATTTAAAAAAAAACAGATCTCATCCTCACAGTAGTTGATGGACAAAGGCCAAATTTTGTCAAGGTTGCTAACGGCTCCTGATCTTTTGTAAAGCAGCGGTGCCCTCTCTCGACTCGAGACTTGGCAACGCTGCCCCCAACATCAAAGTGGAGCAGACCTTGCATACCAGATGAGGTTTGAATTAATGAGCAATGGATATCAAGCCGTCGGATCGCTCCCCCGCCACCCACACACGCACACACACACACATACGCAGGCACACACGCAGCATCAAACCTAAAGTCAGTGGAGTTTACAGAGGACAAAAAAAGAAAATAATGAGAATCAACATCAAAAACCTTTCCATGCATCTCATTTCTAAACACCGTGACCAGGACAGCAGCCAGGGGGGGGGGGGGGGTTCAAAAGCCCTCCAATTATCCGATGTGTGGGAGAGTACAATGTGCCGGGCCCAGGGCCAAACGGCATCCTTTACCAAACAAATAAAACTTTTGACAGGACATGTCTGCCTTTCAGAGGATCCCGCAGCAATACGCAGCTCTCTCACATCATGCCAACGGGGGGAGAGGAAAACCTTTCTGAAGTCCCGCGCCCGATGATTTCCGTGTGTTAAACAACAGACGATTGAAGGCGAGGACAAAGGGATCGAGGATCTGAGAAAAATTTCAATCTATCCAAAAACAGTATAGCACTTAGGAGGAGGGAGAGAGGGGGCATGTTCGAAGGGAAAAGCCACCCTAAAACAGGATTGATATCGATAGCGGTGAAATCGATTGACATAGACGACTGTCTCTCTCTCTCTCTCTCTCTCTCTCTCTCTCTCTCTCTCTAAGCTGGAAATCAGAGCATCAAGTCTTGAATTTGTGATGTCATCAAGTGAAAACTTTTTGGATCTGGTCCAGGGAACATTTTATATGAGCTATTACGTCCTAAATAAGTTGAATTTCAACGGAGGGCTAACAGCTCTGAATCAGCTCTGAATCAACCATATTTAACCGTCATAGTGTCCTAGGAGTTATTCCACTATTCAGGCTATGGAGCAGGATTTGTCACTTGATGACATCATCACTAGAGTCTTGTCTCTGTGGTGTTCGGCTAAAAGAGAGACTCGTTCACATTCACAAATTGAAACGGAGCCGCCCAGCATTAGAGAGATAACATGTGAATTGTATTTTAGGGTGGACTTTCCCTTCAACATGGTGCAAGTCGCTGTGTGTTTTTTTTTCTCCTTTGCCAGGAATGACTTACACAAACGTGTTGAACGCTGAAATTGACTGGATAACAAGACTACCCCATGCTCCATTTCCAAACCCCAGTAACTCATCAAGTGGTGAACGGTTGGTTTATCTATATCTCTCTTCCTCAACTCACCCTGCTCCTACTTGTTGGCCAAGCAGCGAGGCCAGAACTCATCGTACTTTTCTCACACACACACACACACACACACACACACACACACACACACACACACACACACACACACACACACACACACACACACACACACACACACACACACACACACACACACACACACACACACACACACACACACACACACAGGGTTACGTGTGAGGTCTCCACAGTAAGGTGAAAGTCAGGTAAGGTTAGTGGTGGAAGAAGAACACAGTTCCTAAGTAAAAGTAAAACAAATAAAAAGACGAAATAGTACTCTGATAAAAGTCCTCCATTCAAAATTCTACTTAAGTAAAAGTAGAGAAGTATTTGATATGGAATGTATTTAAGTATCAGAAGTAAAAGTGTGTATTCTACATGATGTGTGTGTATTCCAGTGCTGGGGAGCATTCATTCCTTGACCCTGTGACCTCTCTCAGGTTGTGTGTTAGCCCTTTCACTACCACACTATAAAGCGTTAACCCTTTGTAGTGTGGTAGTGAATGGGTTAAAGTGGTCCAGTTATGCGGCTCTGATTGAATGTTTTCTATGCAAAATCTCTTTATTCAAAGGAACTGATGGGTTCAGAGATAAATGTAGTCGAGTAAAAAGTACAATATTTCCTTTGAAATGTAGTGGAGTAAAAGTACAACGTTTTCAAGTAAAGTACTCAAGTAAAGTGCAAGTATACCTCGAGATTTTACTTAAGTACAGTACTTGAGTATAGAATGATACTTTGTTACTTTCCACCACTGGGTTCTATTTATCAAAGAATTGTAGGTGAAGATTATGATGACTTTCAGCTTTTCAGCTTTTGCCAACAAGCAACGACCCGGTTGCTCTACGCTGGTGTGTTCAGATCCCTGTCCGCGGTTCAAGCACTATCGTATCGCTAACGTAGGCGCAGGGGTGTACTTACTTCGTTACAATACTTAAGTACTGTTTTGGGGGATTTGTACTTTACTCAAGTATTATTAGGTTTGTATACTTTTACTCAATTACATTTCAGAGAAAAAAAACATGCTTTTTACTCCTTACATTTAAAATGCAGACCTACAAAGTACAAAGTACAAATCTCGCAGGTCCAACCATTTTAATTAGTATCTTTGTTTCTCTGGCCGAACTAACGTTAACGTTATTAATCCTGCCGCCGCACTTTATTTAAAAACAGCCAATCAAATCCCCATCAATGGAAAATTAACCCGCCCATACCCATGCTGATTGGTCCTTGTGCAAGACTAGAAAGCGGGGATCTTTGATTAAACACCTGCTATCAGAAGTTTTTACTTGTACTTTTTAGTACTTAAGTACATTTAAAAGTAGAAACTTTTTTACTTTTACTCAAGTGTGTTTTTAGCCAGATACTCTCACTTTTACTTGAGTAAGATTTTAAGACTGATTTTGAGACTACTTTTTACACCCCTACGTAGGCGGTCTAAACGAATGCACACAACCCGGATTCCATTTCTCTTTCCTCTTTTGTTTCGACAAAACAGCCTCGATTGCAACGCGCCGGTAGTGGCGATACAGGGCCGAATACAAATACTCCATGTTAACGGGGGGCAACGCGGCGAGACTGGCTCAGCACCAGCTCACATCTGAGAGATTGTCTCAACAGGCATGCAGTACAACTATTCTGTTATACTGGCGGGGAACACCTGGCTCTGATACTGTCTCTCAGCCAGACGCGTGAGCAGTCGATGCGAGTAAGTGCTTCATATTTAACCATAGTGACAGATGCATGCAGCGGGGCATCTCTCAAGTCATTAACACCGGGGGCTGCAGCTCCCACGCTGACAGACTGCTACAGAGCAGCATCACACAGGATAGGGGCATGTGTAATACAGTATAGCCATTTATCAAAGACCACCATTTATATATATATATATATATATATATATATATATATATATATATATATATATATATATATATATATATATATATATATATATATATATATATATATATATATATATATATATATATATTAGGGCTGTCAAAGTTAATGCTTTAACTCTGGAGATTAATTTAAATGGATTAAAGCATTAAAATAAATTAATCTAGATTAATCTATGGAGTGAAAAATCTTCAATCTTAGCGCCGCGGATATAAGAAAGAGGTCAAGCTGAGTCAATGTTGATGGTTTTGTTGAACATTTGTATTTCACAGGAGAGAAACTGTATTCAAAGAAAGCTATTAAAATAGTATTTGAATCTAAATATACTTTCTTTGTGTTGATTTTACATTAATTCCATGATTTTACTCAAGTAAATATCTGTTACAAGCTTCGGTTTTATGTAGAAAAATGCTATTTTTAATCTAGTTTAATTACAGAAAATTGTGAGATTAATTAGTTTTTTTCTTTTTAATCTATTGACAGCACTAATATATATATATATATAAATAAATACGAATGGTGAATGGTGCATTTATACAGTGCTTTTATCCAAAGCGCTTTACAATTTTGGTTCCTCACATTCAACCCATTCACTCACACACCGATTGGCGGAGGCAACCGTGCAAGGTGCCGACCTGCACATTGGGAGCAATTCGGGGTTAAGAGTTTTGCTCGAGGACACATCGACACGATGCCCAGGAGGAGCGGGAATCGAACCGGGAACCTTCAGACTATACCAGACGACCGCTCTACCTCCTGAGCCACTGTCGCCCCTATATACTGTATATATACAAAACTGCATCACTTGTTTCTGTTTCTTATAGTCCACGCATACAGTAGTCTCCAGATCCTGATGCATCTTTTAGTGGAGAAACATGAATGGTGCCACGTGGTGATTTGCGATTGAAACAGCTGTCCTGTCGTAATCAGCATAACGTATTGCTCATTAAGAACTGGGGTGAGTTCTGTCTTTGAAGTGTTTGCAATTGAAAAGTCACTACAGTAGTGACATCAAGGTGTGCGTTTCAATCTGGAGACGACTGTTTCAATACGTTTTAACACAGATCGTCTCCACAAGCTTTAAAACCCGGAGCCACGGGATCTTGTTGCTCGCTATCTTAGTAATAGTATTTTCTTTTTTCTTCTTAATACTTATCCTCGTTATGTTGCTGTATCATTTATATTTAGTCATTTAGCTGAACGCTTTTATCCAAAGCAAAGTTCTGTACAACAGGTCAGCAGGAAGGGTACAACTCTTTCAGCTGAGTAACAATGTGTGTTGAGACTTGGGTGTTGAGACTTGGGTGCTGCAATGTTGAGTGCATAGTAGTAGAGACATATTAGTAGAATAGGTAATAATATAGACAAGGAAGATAATTTTGTAGCAAAGTGCATGATAGTAAAAGACAGTATACAAAACTGACTTTTGGTTCAGTTTTATATGGGGGACGGGGGTTAATGTGTTTTTGATATTGTATTTGCTAACACTGTTGTTTGCTGTGCCTTTCAATAAGTATATTTTAAATGGAAATGAACAGCGTGTAGATCACTGCAGTAGGCAGATAGGAGAACACAGGTGTGTCCTATATGATGACCCTTGAGTTTTCATATTCTCTGATGCCCTGAAGACCATTTATGTTGAAACATTAGTTTCAAGTTTCTTTAATAGTTGTCATACAGAAGTACAGAATACTTTTATACAAAATGCTTCTTACTGTTACGCTCCAGAGACTGTGCTAGACAAGATAAGTATGGAATAAAATAGTATAGCATGTAAAATAGAAGTAAAAATAGAGGTCACAGTGTTCAGTATAGACATATGTACAATGTTCGATGCAGAATAGAAGTAACTGAGTTACCATACAATATACAATATACTATGCAATGTACTAATATACAATACTATATAGTGCAGAGCAGAAATGGGATGAGGTACAATTTAGGTACAATTTACAGTAAGGTGTACGAGTTGTAGTGCAAATCCTTTACCAATAAATATAAAGTGTAAAGTGTGTTTAGGTGGTCTAAAGTGTGGCTATATAAAGATCATAATTTTTGCATCGAGGCTACACCACCGGCTTCCCCTTTTCTCCACAATCGAAACCACAGAGGAGAGAATATGTCATTTCAACAGCTATACGACGATTTTCACATTAAGTGGATTCAACGTTAAACTTTGAAAAATTGCCAAAGCATTTCAGAAATCTTTTCATAAACCTTTGAACTTCTGACATCCTAAGCTGTATATTCTATTCTGTTTATTATATGTTTTTGTTCCTGAATAATTCACCTTATGGTTCTAGAATATATTGCATTCAAAAATACATTTTGGATTTAACACAATTATGTCTACGGATAGGGCGGTGGGTTAATACAGAGTGATAATGTGATACTATCTAAATACTATTCTGCAAAACTGTAAAACAAAGCCCCAGACATTAATAATCACAGTATCATGGTATTATGGCACAAGTATTGTTAGCATATCGTATTGGGAGCTATTTGGCGATCCCCCACCCCTAACCGCAATTTTACGAGCCATGACATAAGCATTAATTGTTAAGGAATAATTTGGAGCATAGGACATATCCCTTCAAGGATAATTCAGATTATTTCGGAACATTCTGAACATATTTTCATGCGATGAAATTGCCAATTGGGCCTCGAGCGAAGGAGTTGTGTTTTTTAAGTGCTTGAGTTGGCTGAGCTTCCCTCTGCTCTATTTCAATCCATCAACCACAACAATAAAAAAAAAATGCTTGAGATGCTCATATGGTAGTGATACCCTACATGTCTGAAAATACAAGTCCAAGGCTCCAGGAGCAGAATTGTAGCGCTAATGGCTAACGGCTTAATGAGATCTTAGGTTTTTATTTGTAGATAAGTCATAATTTGACACTGAACGGCACAGGAAGTCCTTCATTCCGACAGCCATCAAACGCATCACTGTGCCTCACTGCATCACTGAGCACAGGGTGACAGTACTATGAAATCAGGGGACTTTTACTTTACTCTTAAATCAACACTGTACAATTCCACACTTTTTACTGTACACTTATATTTCTGTATATTCTACATGAGAGTGTATATACATAACATAGAACATGTATATCCCGAGCGTATTTTATTCTTAGTCTTATTTTTATTCTTATTTGTGACTTTTGTTTTTGACTACCTAAATGTTTACTGTTTACTGTGAGCGATCTGTAGTGCCAAATTTCCCTCGGGATGAATAAAGTATTTTTATTTATTTTTTTAAATATGTGTTTGGTAGATTTTTATTTGTTTGTACTACCGGGCAGTCCGGTAGAGAGAGAGAGAGGAAGAACGGGAGACAGAGCGGGGGGAAGACATTCGGCAAAGGACACCGGGTCCGGGAATCGAACCCGGGTCGGCCGCTTCGCGACGCAGCGCGTTACATGGGTCGCCACTTGGGTGCCCGAATAAAGTATTTCTATTCTATTCTATTGTAGTGTTCCTCTTGGGGCAATTACAGTACCACGGTTTTGACATGTGCTTCCCCCCCCCCCCCCCCCCCCCCGAGCTCCATCGAAGCTGGGCCAGTGGTGTTTGAGATATTGCTTGAGAAGGACAGACAAACAAATGGTCACCCTAAACCCCTATGCCGGTGTAATTTAGTAAATGCCTGAACGTAAAAGCAAGATGCGTCTAAGATGAATCAGAACCGTGGCATCCTATGATATCACTTGTGGAGGAAGAACAATCAAAACATGTGTCAATGATGTCAGTGTTGTAGTAGAGTCACTAAATCTTGAGTCCGAGTCGAGTGTCGAGTCACTAAATCTCAAGTCCAAGTCCGAGTCACCAAAGAAGAGCCTGAGTCAAGTCCGAGTCGAGTCCCCATTACCCTAGTCTGAGTCCGAGTCCAAGTCATCAAGGTTGAGTCACCTCCACTCTGGCAGTCAAAGAGCTGACATACAAATAAAAAAAGGTCTACGTTAAACATAAATGACACAGCAGTCACCATTTCAAAGGGAGTGTATTTACTTTGTGACACAATAGCCAAACAAATGCACTAGCCAAATGATTAGGGCCTATTACATTTTTTTTTTTAAGAAATAACTGTATTTATCAATTAACAAGTCTGAGTCCGAGTCTGCACCTTTCGAGTCCAAGTCCGAGTCATCAGTGCTCAGGTCCAAGTCGAGTCACAAGTCTTGAATATTTGTCCTGGACTCGAGTACTACAACACTGGATGATGTTAACAATTTCATTGGTATTGTGCTTTTTGAGAATGTTCTTGTCATCGCTGCCCTCTTGGACAGTATTGAAGGCGGGTGAGCTCAATCAGCTCAAAGAATATAAATTCATAAATTGCTAAAAAGAAACTAAAAACATAGGTCAAATAGGATCTGGGTCGAAAACTACCAAAATTATCGAAATAAGAAAACATTTAAATTAATTAAACTTTGCATAATCTTTTTTGGCATTCCTTTTGGCTTTAATGCAAATATGTGCGCTATGCATGTTTACTTTGAATTATGTAATGGAGGTGCAGCAAAGATTATCAAACTTTTATTTTACTTCAATTAATGAGCCATTAAATTATTCAACCCATTCCCCGCCCTCCCCCGCCTCCATTTACACACACGGTGGAATGAATAAGTCGCGTGTCTGTTATTGATATAACTTTTATTATCGTTGGCATACATATCAAGGAGACTTTCTTTGATCACAAAAGTATCTGAAACCTGAGGGGAATTTAATCAGCCACAAGTTTTTCTGGCTCGGAAATATCCCAGAGAACAGAAAGTTGATTAAGCGAAGGGAGGGCCAGGAGCCGGTTAGAAAAGCAATAAAGACAAAACCCGTACCTAAAAAGATCATTAAGTTTATGGATCGCTAGTGGCTAAAGGCGTTATATTGTTGAGAATCTGAGCTGGAGTCCAGCGAGGTACACCATGCTGAGTGAAGGAGGGCGAGCAGTAAAAGAAAAAAACTACAAAACACCAGTTCCCAAAGCCACAAAGGGCATTAAGCAGCCACTCCATCGTCCAGTCTGCAGCTGGTATCAGCAGTCACCCGATCATCCAGTCTGCAGCTGGTATCAGCAGCCACCCCATCGTCCAGTCTGCAGCTGGTAGTGGTATTAGCAGCCACCCCATCGTCCATTCTGCAGCTGGTATCAGCAGCCACCCCATCATCCAGTCTGCAGCCACCCCATCATCCAGTCTACAGCCACACCATCATCCAGTCTGCAGCCACCCATCATCCAGTCTGCAGCCACACCATCATCCAGTCTGCAGCCACACCATCGTCCATTCTGCAGCTGGTATCAGCAGCCACACCATCGTCCATTCGGCAGCTGGTATCAGCAGCCACACCATCGTCCATTCTGCAGCTGGTATCAGCAGCCACTCCATCGTCCAGTCTGCAGCTGGTATCAGCAGCCACACCATCGTCCATTCTGCAGCTGGTATCAGCAGCCACACCATCGTCCATTCTGCAGCTGGTATCAGCAGTCACCCCATCGTCCATTCTGCAGCTGGTATCAGCAGCCACACCATCGTCCATTCTGCAGCTGGTATCAGCAGCCACACCATCGTCCATTCTGCAGCTGGTATCAGCAGCCACACCATCGTCCATTCGGCAGCTGGTATCAGCAGCCACACCATCGTCCAGTCTGCAGCTGGTATCAGCAGCCACACCATCGTCCATTCTGCAGCTGGTATCAGCAGCCACACCATCGTCCATTCTGCAGCTGGTATCAGCAGCCACCCCATCATCCAGTCTGCAGCCACCCCATCATCCAGTCTACAGCCACACCATCATCCAGTCTGCAGCCACCCATCATCCAGTCTGCAGCCACACCATCATCCAGTCTGCAGCCACACCATCGTCCATTCTGCAGCTGGTATCAGCAGCCACACCATCGTCCATTCGGCAGCTGGTATCAGCAGCCACACCATCGTCCATTCTGCAGCTGGTATCAGCAGCCACTCCATCGTCCAGTCTGCAGCTGGTATCAGCAGCCACACCATCGTCCATTCTGCAGCTGGTATCAGCAGCCACACCATCGTCCATTCTGCAGCTGGTATCAGCAGTCACCCCATCGTCCATTCTGCAGCTGGTATCAGCAGCCACACCATCGTCCATTCTGCAGCTGGTATCAGCAGCCACACCATCGTCCATTCTGCAGCTGGTATCAGCAGCCACACCATCGTCCATTCGGCAGCTGGTATCAGCAGCCACCCCATCGTCCAGTCTGCAGCTGGTATCAGCAGCCACACCATCGTCCATTCTGCAGCTGGTATCAGCAGCCACACCATCGTCCATTCTGCAGCTGGTATCAGCAGTCACCCCATCGTCCATTCTGCAGCTGGTATCAGCAGCCACACCATCGTCCATTCTGCAGCTGGTATCAGCAGCCACACCATCGTCCATTCTGCAGATGGTATCAGCAGTCACCCCATCGTCCATTCTGCAGATGATATTAGCAGCCACCCCATCGTCCAGTCTGCAGCCACCCCATGATCCAGTCTGCAGCTGGTATTAGCAGCCACCCCATCGTCCATTCTGCAGCTGGTATCAGCAGCTGCCCCATCCTCTGGCCTGCAGCTGGTATTAGCAGGCACCGAGCGCTCTGTCAACACGTATTACTCCACACGCAAATCATCTGACCAGCGTCAGCACTTTCCTCACACTCTGTATAGCGCAAACGGAGGAAAAACAAAGATAATTTGTACGATGTTGAACACAGGAGGAGTGAGAAAAAACAACGAGAAAACAAGATAAACGTGACTAATCACATTCAGAGAGGTATGCCGTGACGAGAAAAGCAATTATAGGGGAGAGGATATTGAAATGCCGTTGAGACTTTTCTGGGAAATGCAGGCTAAAATTAAAATACACTTCACGGCGTCAGTCGTGTGTCTCACTGGATATATCACTCGCTCTCAAAAGGCCTAATAATAATTATAAAGTGAAATGATCAAGGGAAGACTTCTAGTTCAAAAGTAGAAGTTATCGCCTGGTGTATTTTCAAGGCCAGCTGCTACTTACTAGGCCCTGTGATCCTGCTGCGCAGCCTAACCCCACCATGACACACACAACCTGAAATAGGTGGTCAGTTCACATAGCTTGTAAACTAAGGCTTGACTGTCATAGGCAGCATTATACCACGGGAGACAGGGTTCCATGGAAAAGACCGTTGGGTCAGTGTCCATCACACACACACACAGGCATATAGGCACACACACACACACACACACACACACACACACGCACACACCGGAGGGTATCTCTTTTGTGTATTCATGTGTAATCTGGAGATCGCTTGCCCCTGATAGAGGTGGTAAAACAACAGCGTTGCTGTCCAAAAAAAGCATTATTGTAATGTAGCCATTACTGACCAATCAGGGAGTCAGATTTGTACGGCTGGAAATGGGAGTACTGGCTCTGAACCTAAGTAACATCATTATGGACTAAAACACCACTAAAACAAAACGCAGGGCTCTCTGGTGCCCCACAGTCTGCCCAGGCTGTATAAGATGGGGGAGGGGCTGGGGCTATGGGGGGGGGGGGGGTCTTAGGCAATGTGAATCCCAACAGAGGGATGTTGTGGTTCAAACCTGATCACCCCACGCTGAGGAGGTATGAGAGGGATGCCGGCATCTCTTTCTGGCCATATAATGGAAATTGAGTGACATGAATTTAATACGGTTCAATCACCCTAAATGTTTGCGTTATACGGCCACAATGTCGCTCGCTCACAATGGAGCGAGGTATATGAGGTAAAGAGATAGGAGGACTGAGATGTGCCGTCTGATCCCACCCGGGCGTAAGTGGATATAGGAAATCTCTCTTTCGCCTGCAGTGGTGGAAAGAATACTTTTAATTAAAACATACGGCGGTGAAAGTGCTGGAAGTATGCGGAGAGACCCAGAGGGGCATGTTCCCGCCATGCTGCCTCCCGAAGCCGTGACCTATATCACACCCTACTCTCTGCCACTTCTAAATCTGCACTGTGCAACTGCGGGAGGAAAGATGAGTCACAGAACGATCACTCTGAAAATGTTTGGAATTTATTATTTTATGTTGTACGTAAATCAAAATAAAAAATGTATTTATTTTTTTTAGGCAAGAGCGAAGCGAATGCCATGTTTGGGAAATATGTCTTTGTGTGTTTGTTAAATGAAGTTGTTGGCCTCGTCCTGCCCTTGTAAACAACAACGTGAAACGTCATTTCTTTCTACACAGCGTCTCCCCCAAGGACCCACTTTTCCCCCCTCGGATGACTGTTTGTTGATTCGGTGATGAAAATGAATGACCGGGCTCCATCTCTATAGAGCTCTCTCCTATAGTACTTGTGCCTTCACTCAATGCGCTTTACACAAAACATTTCATTCATTGTTGTTATCATTATTACTTTGTTTCAACCTCACAAAACGACACAGCGTGGCTTTAAACCACTTGTTTACTCTCATGCCAGTGGAGCAGAATGCCAGGTCCTCTGTGGAACTGACTCCTGCTGTGTTGCAAATGGCAGAGGTGGGTTTGGGAGATGAAAGCACCTCCTCCCTGAGAGGCAGCTGCTGAGACCCTGTGATCAATAAATCAATGTTCCGTCCCTTATCAGCATTGACTAGATTTGTAAAGGGGGTTCTTAAGAGGCAACAGATCTCTTAACTGTCCTGATAGATGGCTGATGGTTTTACATTGACAGGGTAATGATAGGGCTGGTAAGTGGATGATCATATGAGCAAACAATTGGCAACATGGTCTTGTTAAAAATAAATGATCCGTGAAGGAGATTTTTTAATGTGTAACATTGTGTGGGTTATAAATAATGTGTGACTATCTAAACCCTAAATCCAGTTTCATGAGTGACGTGAAAATCCCTATAATCCAGTGTATGTCCCCATAACATAAATGGGTGTGCACCTACACGCTCTTAACAAAGTCCTGTCATCTTCCCCATTCATTTGTCCCAGTAGCACCAGCTCCCGACAGAAAGTACCACTGAACTAAAATATGTGTAAACCTGCTGTATAAAAGTTCGGGATTGTGATTATGCGTAAAAAGGCACTTAATGTATAGATGTAGCAGTACTGTCTATCTGTATGTCATCATGTATGTCATATATGTCCTGATTAATTGAAAATGGGGGACCCTGATGTAAACAAGACGAAAGTCTTTCTCTGGTCTGCATCCCCTTAACAAGTGTTTGTATTGAGCTGTACTGTATTGTACCCATTCTGCAATCTGTTAATAAAGTTTTCAATCAATCAATCAATCAATCAATCAATGTCGAAGGCTATACATTCTACTGGTAGCACACGGTTTGTTACCATGGGTGAAAGTTGTGAGAAAGGTCATACATAAATAAATTAATGAATGAATAAAGAGCAAAGCATTGTTTCAAATCATTTCAGTGTCATTTTATTGTACGAATATAAAGAATAAATAGCAGTTCTCTTAATTTACACGATAAAACAACACGCCGAGGCACAGCTGTAGCGACTGCGAGATAAAAAATAATCCACTTTAATAAATCTGAGGTCGATCCGCGTTTCATCCATAATGGGGAAAACAGCGAGTTCTTACTGTAAGGCTCTATGCGCCATATCTCTCCATACAAAATAATAACCAATATTCTCCACAAATAAAGTAGACTCTGGTTACACACGTAATACTGACTTTGTACAAGAAGCTATATATAATTGAATGGCACCTCATATACATAAAATACATTCCTACACTTGGGCAGTGCATACGAAAAAATAACAAAAGAAATAATGAGCTTAATTTATTGTTGAAGTATACAGTCTTTTAGCTGGAGGAGCAGGCGCACTTGCACTCCGTGATGATGGGGTACTGGACGGGTATCCAAGCGCACTTCAGTCCCTTCCTCTGCACGCATCTCCACCTCAGCACCGTCAGGTGGGTCGAGGTGGCGGGCTTGCACACCATCCCGTCCGGCACGGAACACGACCTCTTGTTCAGACAGCCGCCCACGCGCACGTACCGCGGCCAGAACCTAGTGCCCAGGTCGTTCCAGGTGTACACGACGGGACAAAACGAGTAGGCCCAGAGCCACTGTTGCAGTCTCCTTTTGAGCTTTTTACTGGGTTTGTGCTTCTTGCCGAACTGGACCTCAAAATCCAACGCTTTGATCTCCTTGGGCATCGCGCCGCTGGGCTTCTGGATCTCGAAGTCGTCGAGCTCCTCGTTCAAGCCGGTGTACCTGTCCTCGGGCGGCGCGATGGACATAAAGCGACCGTCGAACTCCCCCAGGAGGCTCTTAAGTTCGGTGTCGTTAAGGTCCCTCTCTTTGGGGTCAAAGACGGGATCCGGGTCCTCTTTTAATTCGACCAGCGGTAAACTGTCACTCGGGATGGGGCGCAGGAGGTAGTAGTGCTGGCACGTCCCTTTGCCCATCATCAGTCCGACCGACAGCAGCAGCAAATACATGGTGACACAATGCTGCTGTGATGGATCCATCATCATCATCGGTACCTCGGTCAGATAGTTCGATCTAATGGAAAGCCTCGTCTTGACAGCGCGGCGGCGGCGGTAGTCCTCCCCGTGTTTCTCTTCTTGCGGAGCGGCGCGTAATTACGCGTGAGAGCGGTGTGTCCAGCTCCTCTCACACCGTCGGGCCCATGGTGGCACCTCAGATTCAGATCGTTATATTTGCCATATGCAACAAGTACAATGGGGTTATTATTACTCTCCGGTTGCTCCACGGCATAAATGAATAAAAAAAGCAACAATTAACTGAATAAAAAAGCAGGTCTGCGGTATTAGGTGCAATGCACCTGACTGACTGTTTTTAAGAGGAAATTGTTTTTTCTTCTTCTTCTCAGTAATATCCTAAAACCTCCGTGGCAGCTTTAGCCAATAATATGAACCCGACTTCTTTGAAATCCGTGGGCAAATTGATCTAAAACACAACGCACGCACGACGAGATCAATAACTTCTTGCACGGAGTTGATCGTTCGATAATATCTCGCGCGCCTTGACGCGTGTCGCCAACTTCAGATGTGTCCCCGTTAGATGATTCCCTGCGCGGAGGAGGGTCGGCATGATGCGTCGGTGTCTCTTGCAGAAAAACTGCGAGCTATATAACCTGCGGCCCCCGTTATATCCTCACGGATCGTGATGTAATTCGCCGAGAGCCCCCTCTGTCTGAATGTGGGTTTGTTGTAGAGCGGAGATCCCCGACACCTCCTCCCAGAGCGAGGGGCGGGGGGCGGGGGGCGGGGTCGGGGAGACTCGGGTTCTGTTCGCCCTCTGTCGGTTTCTCAGTCTCCTTTATTTCAGTAGGAGGACTGCACACTGTCCGAGCCCGAGAATGATGGATGAATGAATGAATGAATAAATGAATGAATGAAAACTTTATTTAACAGATTGCAGAATGGGTACAATACAGTACGGCTCAATATACACAATTGTTAAGGGGATGCAGACCAGAGAAAGACGTTTGTCTTGTGTTACATCAGGGTCCCCCATTTTCAATTCATAGTGACATGATGGCCTTTACTTCCCATTGTGGTCAATTAGTGATTGACTGAAATAAAACATTTAATTTCTTTAACGCCATCATTCTCGGCATCAAACGGTGTGCAGTCCTCCTACTGAAACATTTTATTAGTGCAAAATTAAACTATAGCCATATAGGATACTTTTAAAAAAAATTATCAAACAACATTGCGAGGTGATGTCACAAAGCGGGCCACGTCTAACCAAATAGCGTGTTTGTTTATATATTGCACGTGTCAACCTGAAGAGGCACCATATTCCAGCGTGTGTAACGCATGCGACAGGGAGCCTCTCAATAAACCTGGCCAAATTAACTCCCACATAAACAACTCTCACTAAGCAGCAGCCCATGGAAAGTATCACAATTTTTGCAAACCTGTCTAAACTCAAAACGCTCAGAGGATCATTCTTTGAAAGGTAATTTAATGGAAGAACGTATAGCCAGCTGCTACATCAGCTATAAACCATCCACTTTAGATAAATGCATCTCTGTTTGGTGTTTTGAATGAGCTAATTCACACGACCGCATGCATATATATACTTCGGCACACGACTCATTTCGTTTACGGTAAAAAAAAAATGATGGTGAAGAGTCTGGAAAATGTCACCATTCGCTCTATTTTTCACCTGACTGGCATGTATCATAAACCATCGTTCACAAATGCCTGACAGGTCTACATAAATCGGTCCAGTGCACTCGACATGTGTGTAGGCTACTGCAGGGATGGCGAGAGGAGGTCCATCATCCTATTGCTCTTCGTACGGTAGCACTCGCACAGATCTCAGTCTTGAGTTATATCAAACACGCTTTGAATGATATACATCACAGCACACTGTAAGGCAGCACTGTCAATCCACACCGGGCAATGGAAGGTTGAAGGATATATAGACACGCTTGTTAATGTTATATCAAAAACGACTACTACTACTACTACTACTACTACTACTACTACTACTACTACTACAACGCTTAAAACACACTTAAAACCAACACAGCATACAACAAAATTGGATTAGTGGAATTTGCTTCAATGCCATACCACTGTTTTGACTACACAAGTTGTATTTAGTGCGTTTACCTTTCTGGGGAACACTTGTACCAAATCTAAATAAATACACTTAAGGGACGTTTTAGACTGGCACATCAATCCCCCCCCCCCCCCCCCCAAATAGAATATATATCATGCGCTTGAATGTATTTCATGTGTAATGATGGTAAATGAATGGGGGGGGGGGGGTAATTCAAATATGGTTCTCATTAAGTTGCAACATGAATCCCTGGCTCTTTTTTACAGTGCAGTTTTCTTCCTACTGTTTTTATCACAGGAACATTTTGATAGTGAAAATATTCACCTTGAAAAAGACAGGGTAGTTGAGACAGACGCCTGGGTAATTGAAGAGCGTTTCATTCTAAAGTAAACCAAAGTCAATTTCCTTTGCTAATAAAACAGCCGACATAATGGCCTTTTTTCACGGTCTGGTCCTTGAGGAAAGTACAAAGCCTTCTCTCGACTCACTGCTTAAGGATATGCATTCAGAACGAATATGTTTGAGTTCGGCGCAGTCGTTCTGGCCTTCCCTGCTGATTTCTCATTAGGTGAGCAAACGCAGACCCGTCGCTTGGCAGACACCTTAAACAGGTACAAAGGAAAGACACACTCAGGTAGCCTAGAAACACATACAAAATAATGGACTCGACTGTTCCACTGTCTTTCACCCGTGTGAAGAGGGCAAACTCAATATTGCACACGATAGCTCAGTCTGAAAAGACCGCAGGGGTATAGAGCACCGCACTGGTTTGTAACTAAAAGCTTAATCTGGCTTTTAAAACCGCTGCATGTCGAGGGACACCGCTGTTTGTGTGGTGGGGAGAGACGTGCACTTCCCAGGAATTGCAAACTCCCAGAGAGAGAGTTTGAAAACGTGACAAATAAGGGAAAATACCCATGAAGTACAGCCGTGTACAAACACAGCAGAGGGATCTGTTAGCCGTGGACGACATCCAGTGGAATACAACCACCATAAAGGCTGTCAATCACACAAGGGTTCCTGCACTATCTGTACTGATCTCTGTATATAGAACGACCTAAAAGATGAGCACATACTACATTTAACTGCTGCTATTTTTTAAGTTTATACTAAGTTATCTTTACTCACATGTACTCATACGTATCTTTATTTTAAATCTTTAGCACAATTCTCTTGTTTATTTATTTGAGTTAATCTTTACATTTTCTACATGGTACATATTTGATTACAACGTTGCAATGTGACACAGCTCTGTTCACACATTTCTTTACTCTAGTATAGGCCTATATTTTATTTTATTTGAATTATACATCGTTTTTGATTGTTCTAACGCTGGCTTTGGCAATGCAAACATATGTTTCCCATGTCACATTGCATTTACATGTTGTAATTTAGTTGACACTTTTATCCAAAGCGACTTACAAGTTCTGTACAACAGGTCAGCAGGAAGGGCACAACTCTTTCAGCTGAGTAACAATGTTCATCAAACAGTGTTGAAACTTGGGTGCTACAGTCTTGAGGACATAGTAGTAAAGACATATTAGTATAGTAGGTAGTAATAATAGGCAAGGAAGATCATTTAGTGGTAAAGTGCATGATAGTAAAAGAGGTTATTATTTATTTTTATTTTATCTCCTTCATCTCAGATATTGATTGAAGAAGTGTGTTTTTAGTCGACTGTGTAAAAAAATTGGTTGGGTTTCGGCTGTCCTGGCAGTGGGGGGGAAGTCAATAAAGCTCCTTTGAATTGAATTGAACAGGCCGAATAACCATACAGTTATAGGGAAGGGGCTTGAGAAGACAGTCCACTTCAAACGGCGTCTGACAAATCACCGCTCACACGCCTTGATCTGCCCCAATGCGTATTTCACACCCCTGGCTAATTGAGGCTGCACATTACCGAGCTGAATACGCACAGACATGAAACGAATGCTAGTCTATTTACTCTGCCACTTGGGCGGAGGTGTGCAATTTGGTCGTTTATTTAGCACCCCCCCACCCCCCCCCGTTCCTGTGCGATCCGAGAGCACACTATCATCACCAGTGATGATTCCCATTGTGAGTTTGAGCATATAATTGATTGGTGCTTGTGAGCACCGCCGGGGTTGAGATGATTCGCAGCATTCAAATTGCAGATGGAAACTCGCATGTCAACAGAGACGCGTTCGGCGTCTGTTACTTTGAAACGAACAGCTGCGTGGCTACTGGGTCCATCCCAGGTTTCTAGATGTAAATATCTGAGAAAGTGAAGACCTGTGTTACCCTCAAGACCTGTGTTACCCTGAAGACCTGTTAATACCTGTGTTAAGACCTGTGTTAAGACCTATGTTAACCTGAAGACCTGTGTTAAGACCTGTGTTAAGACCTGTGTTAACCTGAAGACCTGTGTTAAGACCTGTGTTAACCTGAAGACCTGTGTTAACCTGAAGACCTGTGTTAAGACCTGTGTTAACCTGAAGACCTGTGTTAACCTGAAGACCTGTGTTAACCTGAAGACCTGTGTTAAGACCTGTTAACCTGAAGACCTGTGTTAGCCTGAAGACCTGTTAACCTGAAGACCTGTGTTAAGACCTGTGTTAAGACCTGTTAACCTGAAGACCTGTGTTAACTTGAAGACCTGTGTTAACCTGAAGACCTGTGTTAACCTGAAGACCTGTGTTAACCTGAAGACCTGTGTTAACCTGAAGACCTGTGTTACCCTGAAGCATGACTCTGGACCTGCTGTTTGTTACAGTTTTGACATTGATGAGTAAATATCTGAAATGAAGGAGAAAAAGAAAAAAAACAAAAAAAAACTTACTTTTACCATCATGCACTTTTCCACAAAATAATCTTCCTTTCCTATATTACTACCTACTATACGAATATGTCTTTACTACTATGCCCTCAAGACTGTAGCACCCAAGTTTCAACAGTGTTTGATGAACATTTGTTACTCAGCTGAAAGAGTTCTACCCTTCCTGCTGACCTGTTAAATGACTAAATGTAAATCAGTGCCTTTTAGTTCACACTGTTAATGTTTTATTATATTTATCAAACCTAAATGATCATGCTTATCAAATAAAATAATATATATATATAATTTATATATATATATATATATTTGTTTATTTATTAGCTATGATGGCAGGGGCAGAGGGCCTTGCAGGGAGGGCATGGGTGCAGACCTGCCTGCCAACAATGACATGCTTGTGCTGAAACTCTTAATATTGGCCCCGACTGGTGGTTCAAACCCGTTGAAATGAACCCTTCATTCAAATGCATGGAGCTATACGTTCAGGTTGTGAAGCGTTCTCTCATGAGTGTCTGTGGGCTTTAACGACCACTTTAATTAGCACCTTTAACTCTCCTTCCCACAGGTTGCAGAATGAAGGCATCACGATGTCTCGAACCTCAAGCACGTTGTGCGTTCATTTCCATTCCTGCTCGCCCCGTAAAGTTTTCATAGACAATAGCCTCGTATCCAAACAGAGTCATTAAGCCAGCGAGTGTACACAATGCAACATGCTACTTATTTCAAAACACTGTTTCAATCTCTGGGACTAACTTCCCAACGGGGTCTAGTTGTTTTTTCTGAATACTTTGCACATTTATATTTGGGTTAACAGCTAATAGACCTCGACTAAGAACCTAAATTGTGCCTGTTAAATTCAAGTAGCAATCATGAGGATAATCACCAGGAACAGTAGTATTTATGAAGGAGACAAGTAAAAACAAGTAATTTCTATTATGTCTGCTGTGTTAGTCGTGACCAGACGCATTTTCCTGAGAGAATTCTGACAACCAACTCATTCAACTCAACATTGGCAAAACAAAAACATCCCTCTTCAAGCTCAACTGAAATTACATTTAAATGATAATTTTTCTTTCTGCATTTCCCACACGAAAGGCTATGGGAATGCTAGGGAACTCGACACCTCTGACAACTGTCGCTCGCCGTTTATCATTATGCTTCGGCGAAGGTTTCCGTCATCTCCATGGTAACAAAGGATGCCAAGCTCTCCCAAGTCTGTACAGTATATTGTGTTCCTTCACTCTGCCAATCTTTCCTCTGTTCCCTCCACGTATGAAAAACGTTTGGCGGCGGCCAAAACCGAAGGGAAACCCGCGAGTGTATCCATGACAAGATTGGCATTTCATCCAACCGCACTGCAACAATACGTGACAAGGTCTGCGGCAACAACATTCTAGAGGCGAGCGACGTGAAGGAAAAAATGTCAAGCGACACTTCTTTTCAGTGAAAAATTACATTTGTCAAAAGTGTCGAGCGCCCAAGCATAAATCAGCCTTAGGAGTCCCTTGGTTTCAAATAACGAGTGTTCAGACAGAAGGAATTACAGCGGTTTGAGGATATGATTTGCTATTCATTTTCACTGTTGCCAGTTGCTTGGCTTAAAATTCAAATGATGCCACATACTGTTAAATCGACGACATCGACGACGAATTAATATCAATGCCAGTTTTATTTTATATTTTATTTATAAACTGAATAGGAGACTTACTTGAGGGAATTCTGTGAACATCCATTTATAGTGTAAGCCTTTTTGAATACGATCATTTCTCCTACTTTGATTTCAGTTGGACTTGAAATATTATTTCCTGTATAGGGGGAGAGTCGTGTTTAGGTTGAAATTAGGCTTATTTTCCCGCTCGGAACGGTGATATCAAATAACACATGACGCCAGAAGGTTATGGATCACTGAAGGATGGAGGTGAGTGAGCATGAACTCATATGGCATCGCAGTAACCAGCGCTCAGCCAGGGCAGAGAAATGGGGCTGACAAGTGAGTAATACACACACACATACACAAACCACACGCATTAACACACACGTATAGAAGTGCACACACACACACATACATACACGTACACACACATACACAAACCACACGCATTAACACACGTATAGAAGTGCCCACACACACACACAAACCACACGCATTAACACACATTTATAGAAGTACACACATACATACACACACCCGTACACACACACACATACATATACACAAACCACACGCATTAACACACATATAAAAGTGCACACACACATACAAACCACACGCATTAACACACATTTATAGAAGTACACACATACATACACACACCCGCACACACACACACAAACCACACGCATTAACACACATATAAAAGTGCACACACACACATACCACACGCATATAAAAGTACACACACACACACGCAAATACACATGGGCATATTTCATACATGCGTGCACACACACAAATACACATGGGCATATTCATACACGCGTGCACACACACACACATACTCACACACACACACACACACACACACACACACACACACACACAAAGTGCTCTCTCTGTGACGCCCATAAAGGAGAGTCCAGGACAGCGGTTTGCAGAATGCTTTTTACCGTAATGAAAATAAACACTCATACAGTTTTGATTGATGACTCAGCAGTGCATCAATCCGGCGCGTTGGTATAAATGAAGCGTGACCTGCAGTGCAGAGACACGCCGGGCATCTGCCAAGGCGAGAGCGGGGGGGGGGGGGGGGGGGGGGCGTCGGGGTGGAGGGGGCGCTTAAGCGCACGTCAAAGGCCGCTTTTCAGCACCTCCAGAAACGCCAGCGCGGTGATCCCATGTAGTGATCAGGCTGGATTTCCACGGATCATCGGACCAAAGCTGAAGCGGCGGCCGGTGCCAGAGGCTGCCCTACGCGCTAACAGGCCAGGCTTCAGCACGGGGGGGAGACGAGACGAGACGAGAGGGCGGGGGGGTTAGATGAGGGGAGGTCACTGTGTCTCCAGCCGGTAACACAGGGGGCTGTGTGTGCCACCCACCCCCTTGGTCTCGCACTCTCAGCTCCTAATTCACACTTCATAAATCAAGATGACCTGTCCTTACGTGAATCCGTCTCTCTCTCTCTTCGCTCTATAGTGGTGCTATTGTCCCCCCCCCCCCCCCCCCCCCCCCCGGGCGAGGGATTCGTTTAGGGGACATACCCGTGACGTACCTCAGATTATACACACACTGCGCAGCCTTGAGGGGCGAGAGCGGGAGCGGCTGCTCGTCCCGACCACTGAACGGGCCGGAACCGCTAGGGGAAAAGAATATCTTGCGGTTATTTTGACTGATATTGCAATTGCGATATGACTCGAGATATAAGAGGGAACGGTAATTAATAGGAGTGTAATGATGCAACCTCACAACGATTAAATTTGATTACGATTCTTCAGGCAACGATTCAATGCATCATGAAATCTCTTCATTTGACCATGATTCGATTCGAATCGATTCGATTTGATTAATTTTCTATCAGTTAATTCCCCCAAAAAAATTTAATACACAAATGTGGCTGAGGGAACTGATTCACTCAGCATGAATGGACTATAGGTCAATAAAAACAATACACACAACAAAAAAAAACATCAACAAATGTCTTTTATTTTTTCCCCCGATTAATTTAGATTATAATCGATTCTAACATTTTCAAATCGATGCAGTTGAATCGTCACATTAGAATTGATGCATTTCGTTGCATCGATGCATCGTTACACCCCTAGTAATTAATTATTCTCATTGTCAGTGTTATTCTTGTGGGGATCCGTACTAAACAAAGATGTTTTTTTTTAATCTGGAGACTACAGCTCGTTAGGTGACTGGGTGGCGTAGCGGAGATTGCGCTCGTCACCAATGCAAGAGACTCCGGTCTCGACTCCCCGAGTCAGCGTTGCCTGCGGCTTGGGCCAGTCGTCATACTATCTCAATTGGCAGAGGTAGCGGGTGGAAAGTCGATGGGTGGGGATTGGACGTTGTGGACAGCGACTCCTACAGGTCGGTTGGGTGACGCCTGTACAGCAGAGACAGGAAGTATCGGGGGCAGCGTGAGCCTCCCACGCGTTACTCCTCACCACTGAGAGTCCGCGCTGTCTGGTAAAAAGATGCGACAGGCTGCCTCCTCGTGTACCGGAGGGGACACGTGATGCAAGGCTTCTATCCTCACTACAGCCGACCAGTGGGAGGCATAGTCTAACAACGTTCAAGACAGGGGAGGGGAGAATTGAAGGGGAGAATTGGCGATACGAAATTGGGATGGGAGAAAAATAGAAAAATAAGGAGAAAAAGTGGATAAAAAAAAAGAGAATACGGCTCGTATATCAGGTTGTCTCCGTAGCGCCGCGATGCTTCATTTTAGAACGGTATCTTGACACACATTGAGACACATCTTTAAATGAAACATCGCGCCTCCTTTGCGATTTGGATATCGCACCGCTAGGCCACATTGCGAATTTGCTAACATTTCGATGAATTGTTCCGCCCCTAATCGACGGACATCTCAGACTGAAATCCTAACGTCACGCGTCAGGCCATTTCTGTTTATCCATATTTTCGACGTTGTGACAGCGCGGAGCAGCTCCAGAAATACCAGCACTAATTGGCCAGTGTTTATTTCTGTACTGCAGAAGTATTCTAAGTGTTTCTAGCAGGTTGTTTGTGACGTGAGGTCTTTAACAGTTGGGCTCTTTTACACTCTCTCTGTGGGAGGTACCCTTCAGTCCAGCGCACGGAAAAAGACCCAACTCTCTCGCTCTCTTTTTTTTTTTTAATAAATAAGGTCTTTTATACGAAAATTGGTAATACAGTATAGTTGTGTGTGTGAAGCTGGCAAGGCACCCTGTGACATCATGAGTGTTGACTCACGAGCAGATGACTGATGCACACTGGGCTTGTTTCACCTGCCTCCTCTCTCCAGCTCATGTTTAGTACAGCATCTTTCTCCCTCTTCCCTCTCTCTCACCCCCCCCCTCCCCCACACTCCCTTCTCTCCCCGCCACACTACCTCTCTCCCTCCACACTCGCATCTTTCTCTCTCACACACTCCTCTCTCCCTCCCTTCTCCCCCCCACACTCTCTCTCCCTCACCCCCCATACTCCCCTCTTTCTCTCTCACCCCTCCACACTCCTCTCTCCCTCCCTTCTGCCCCCCACTCTCTCTCCCTCACCCCCCATACTCCCCTCTTTCTTTCTCACCCCTCCACACCCCTCTCTCTCCCTCACCCCTCCACACTCCCCTCTCCCTCACCCCTCCACACTCCCCTCTCCCTCACCCCTCCACACTCCCCTCTCTCTCACCCCTCCTCTCTCTCCCTCACCCCTCCACACTCCTCTCTCCCTCACCTCTCCACACTCATCTCTCTCCCTCGTCCCCCCCCACACTCCCTTCACCCTCACCCCTCCACACTCCTCTCTCCCTCACCCCTCCACACTCCCCTCTCCCTCACCCCTCCACACTCCTCTCCCTCACCCCTCCACACTCCTCTCCCTCACCCCTCCACACTCCTCTCTCCCTCACCCCTCCACACTCCTCTCTCCCTCACCCCTCCACACTCATCTCTCTCCCTCGTCCCCCCCCACACTCCCTTCACCCTCACCCCTCCACACTCCTCTCCCCCCTCTCTCTCCCTCACCCCTCCACACTCCCCTCTCCCTCACCCCTCCACACTCCCCTCTCCCTCACCCCTCCACACTCCCCTCTCCCTCACCCCTCCACACTCCCCTCTCCCTCACCCCTCCACACTCCCCTCTCCCTCACCCCTCCACACTCCCCTCTCTCTCACCCCTCCTCTCTCTCCCTCACCCCTCCACACTCCCCTCTCCCTCACCCCTCCTCTCTCTCCCTCACCCCTCCACACTCCCCTCACCCCTCCACACTCCCCTCTCTCTCACCCCTCCTCTCTCTCCCTCACCCCTCCACACTCCCCTCTCTCTCACCCCTCCTCTCTCTCCCTCACCCCTCCACACTCCCCTCTCCCTCACCCCTCCTCTCTCTCCCTCACCCCTCCACACTCCCCTCACCCCTCCACACTCCCCTCTCTCTCACCCCTCCTCTCTCTCCCTCACCCCTCCACACTCCCCTCACCCCTCCACACTCCCCTCTCTCTCACCCCTCCTCTCTCTCCCTCACCCCTCCACACTCCCCTCTCCCTCACCCCTCCACACTCCCCTCTCCCTCACCCCTCCACACTCCCCTCTCCCTCTCTCTCCCTCACCCCTCCACACTCCTCTCTCCCTCACCCCTCCACACTCCTCTCTCCCTCACCCCTCCACACTCCTCTCTCCCTCACCCCTCCTCTCTCCCTCACCCCTCCACACTCATCTCTCTCCCTCGTCCCCCCCCACACCCCCTTCACCCTCACCCCTCCACACTCCTCTCTCCCTCTCTCTCCGTCACCCCTCCACACTCCTCTCTCCTTCATCCCCCCACACTCCCCTCTCCCACTCTCCCCCCTCTCTCTCTCCGTCACCCCTCCACACTCCTCTCTCTCCTTCATCCCCTCGCCCTCCCTCACCCCTCCACACTCCTCTCTCCCACTCTCCCCCTCCCTCTCCCTCACCCCTCCACACTCCTCTCTCTCTCTCTCTCTCTCTCTCTCTCGTCCCCCCCACTCCGTCTTACTCTCTCCAGTTTGGGGGTGTTTTTGATGTTTCTATGCGTTGCTTGGGGACGTCGGCCCACAGCACACAGCGTATAGGAGACCTCTGGCACCTGCCAGCCCTGCCAGGGTTGTCTAGTGGGCACACGGCCAGGTCCTGGTCGCCAGCAGCAGCAGCAGCAGGCTCCATCGCTCCCGGCG